>NW_027436609.1:900000-1028736 GCF_031877795.1 Strix aluco | reverse complement strand
TGGCTCTGTGCTTTCTTTCCTTCTGAACAAGTGTTACTGTTTTCTGCACAAAAGCGATTCTTGCGAAGCAATGTGAACAGGCACAGAGAAGGTGCTATCAGGGAATTCTCTGCCTGCCTTTCCCCAGTGCTCTGCAAGCTCTCCAGGACAACATAAAATCTGGGGCTCTGTGCTTTCTTTCATTCTGAACAAGTGTTAGTGTTTTCTGCACAAAAGCGATTCTGCGAAACAATGTGAACACTTCTGCTTCCAGGCACAGAGAAGGTGCTAGCAGGAATTCTCTGCCTGCCTTTCCCCAGTGCTCTGCAAGCTCTCCAGGACAACATAAAATCTGGGGCTCTGTGCTTTCTTTCCTTCTGAACAAGTGTTACTGTTTTCTGCACAAAAGCGATTCTGCGAAGCAATGTGAACACTTCTGCTTCCCAGGCACAGAGAAGGTGCTAGCAGGGAATTCTCTGCCTGCCTTTCCCCAGTGCTCTGCAAGCTCTCCAGGACAACATAGAATCTGGGGCTCTGTGCTTTCTTTCCTTCTGAACAAGTGTTACTGTTTTCTGCACAAAAGCGATTCTTGCGAAGCAATGTGAACACTTCTGCTTCCCAGGCACAGAGAAGGTGCTAGCAGGGAATTCTCTGCCTGCCTTTCCCCAGTGCTCTGCAAGCTCTCCAGGACAACATAGAATCTGGGGCTCTGTGCTTTCTTTCTTCTGAACAAGTGTTACTGTTTTCTGCACAAAAGCGATTCTGCGAAGCAATGTGAACACTTCTGCTTCCCAGGCACAGAGAAGGTGCTAGCAGGGAATTCTCTGCCTGCCTTTCCCCAGTGCTCTGCAAGCTCTCCAGGACAACATAGAATCTGGGGCTCTGTGCTTTCTTTCCTTCTGAACAAGTGTTACTGTTTTCTGCACAAAAGCGATTCTTGCGAAGCAATGTGAACAGGCACAGAGAAGGTGCTATCAGGGAATTCTCTGCCTGCCTTTCCCCAGTGCTCTGCAAGCTCTCCAGGACAACATAAATCTGGGGCTCTGTGCTTTCTTTCATTCTGAACAAGTGTTACTGTTTTCTGCACAAAAGCGATTCTGCGAAGCAATGTGAACACTTCTGCTTCCCAGGCACAGAGAAGGTGCTAGCAGGGAATTCTCTGCCTGCCTTTCCCCAGTGCTCTGCAAGCTCTCCAGGACAACATAGAATCTGGGCTCTGTGCTTTCTTTCGTTCTGAACAAGTGTTACTGTTTTCTGCACAAAAGCGATTCTGCGAAGCAATGTGAACACTTCTGCTTCCCAGGCACAGAGAAGGTGCTAGCAAGGAATTCTCTGCCTGCCTTTCCCCAGTGCTCTGCAAGCTCTCCAGGACAACATAAAATCTGGGGCTCTGTGCTTTCTTTCGTTCTGAACAAGTGTTACTGTTTTCTGCACAAAAGCGATTCTGCGAAGCAATGTGAACAGGCACAGAGAAGGTGCTAGCAGGGAATTCTCTGCCTGCCTTTCCCCAGTGCTCTGCAAGCTCTCCAGGACAACATAAAATCTGGGGCTCTGTGCTTTCTTTCCTTCTGAACAAGTGTTACGTGTTTTCTGCACAAAAGCGATTCTTGCGAAGCAATGTGAACACTTCTGCTTCCCAGGCACAGAGAAGGTGCTAGCAGGGAATTCTCTGCCTGCCTTTCCCCAGTGCTCTGCAAGCTCTCCAGGACAACATAGAATCTGGGGCTCTGTGCTTTCTTTCGTTCTGAACAAGTGTTAGTGTTTTCTGCACAAAAGCGATTCTGCGAAGCAATGTGAACACCTCTGCTTCCCAGGCACAGAGAAGGTGCTAGCAGGGAATTCTCTGCCTGCCTTTCCCCAGTGCTCTGCAAGCTCTCCAGGACAACGTAGAATCTGGGGCTCTGTGCTTTCTTTCCTTCTGAACAAGTGTTACTGTTTTCTGCACAAAAGCGATTCTTGCGAAGCAATGTGAACAGGCACAGAGAAGGTGCTATCAGGGAATTCTCTGCCTGCCTTTCCCCAGTGCTCTGCAAGCTCTCCAGGACAACATAAAATCTGGGGCTCTGTGCTTTCTTTCATTCTGAACAAGTGTTACTGTTTTCTGCACAAAAGCGATTCTGCGAAACAATGTGAACACTTCTGCTTCCCAGGCACAGAGAAGGTGCTAGCAGGGAATTCTCTGCCTGCCTTTCCCCAGTGCTCTGCAAGCTCTCCAGGACAACATAGAATCTGGGGCTCTGTGCTTTCTTTCCTTCTGAACAAGTGTTACTGTTTTCTGCACAAAAGCGATTCTGCGAAGCAATGTGAACACTTCTGCTTCCCAGGCACAGAGAAGGTGCTAGCAAGGAATTCTCTGCCTGCCTTTCCCCAGTGCTCTGCAAGCTCTCCAGGACAACATAAAATCTGGGGCTCTGTGCTTTCTTTCGTTCTGAACAAGTGTTACTGTTTTCTGCACAAAAGCGATTCTGCGAAGCAATGTGAACAGGCACAGAGAAGGTGCTAGCAGGGAATTCTCTGCCTGCCTTTCCCCAGTGCTCTGCAAGCTCTCCAGGACAACATAAAATCTGGGGCTCTGTGCTTTCTTTCCTTCTGAACAAGTGTTAGTGTTTTCTGCACAAAAGCGATTCTTGCGAAGCAATGTGAACACTTCTGCTTCCCAGGCACAGAGAAGGTGCTAGCAGGGAATTCTCTGCCTGCCTTTCCCCAGTGCTCTGCAAGCTCTCCAGGACAACATAGAATCTGGGGCTCTCTGCTTTCTTTCGTTCTGAACAAGTGTTACTGTTTTCTGCACAAAAGCGATTCTTGCGAAGCAATGTGAACACTTCTGCTTCCCAGGCACAGAGAAGGTGCTAGCAGGGAATTCTCTGCCTGCCTTTCCCCAGTGCTCTGCAAGCTCTCCAGGACAACATAGAATCTGGGGCTCTGTGTTTTCTTTCGTTCTGAACAAGGGTTACTGTTTTCTGCACAAAAGCGATTCTGCGAAGCAATGTGAACACTTCTGCTTCCCAGGCACAGAGAAGGTGCTAGCAAGGAATTCTCTGCCTGCCTTTCCCCAGTGCTCTGCAAGCTCTCCAGGACAACATAGAATCTGGGGCTCTGTGCTTTCTTTCCTTCTGAACAAGTGTTACTGTTTTCTGCACAAAAGCGATTCTTGCGAAGCAATGTGAACAGGCACAGAGAAGGTGCTATCAGGGAATTCTCTGCCTGCCTTTCCCCAGTGCTCTGCAAGCTCTCCAGGACAACATAAAATCTGGGGCTCTGTGCTTTCTTTCATTCTGAACAAGTGTTAGTGTTTTCTGCACAAAAGCGATTCTGCGAAACAATGTGAACACTTCTGCTTCCCAGGCACAGAGAAGGTGCTAGCAGGGAATTCTCTGCCTGCCTTTCCCCAGTGCTCTGCAAGCTCTCCAGGACAACATAAAATCTGGGGCTCTGTGCTTTCTTTCCTTCTGAACAAGTGTTACTGTTTTCTGCACAAAAGCGATTCTGCGAAGCAATGTGAACACTTCTGCTTCCCAGGCACAGAGAAGGTGCTAGCAAGGAATTCTCTGCCTGCCTTTCCCCAGTGCTCTGCAAGCTCTCCAGGACAACATAAAATCTGGGGCTCTGTGCTTTCTTTCGTTCTGAACAAGTGTTACTGTTTTCTGCACAAAAGCGATTCTGCGAAGCAATGTGAACAGGCACAGAGAAGGTGCTAGCAGGGAATTCTCTGCCTGCCTTTCCCCAGTGCTCTGCAAGCTCTCCAGGACAACATAGAATCTGGGGCTCTGTGCTTTCTTTCCTTCTGAACAAGTGTTAGTGTTTTCTGCACAAAAGCGATTCTTGCGAAGCAATGTGAACACTTCTGCTTCCCAGGCACAGAGAAGGTGCTAGCAGGGAATTCTCTGCCTGCCTTTCCCCAGTGCTCTGCAAGCTCTCCAGGACAACATAGAATCTGGGGCTCTCTGCTTTCTTTCGTTCTGAACAAGTGTTACTGTTTTCTGCACAAAAGCGATTCTTGCGAAGCAATGTGAACACTTCTGCTTCCCAGGCACAGAGAAGGTGCTAGCAGGGAATTCTCTGCCTGCCTTTCCCCAGTGCTCTGCAAGCTCTCCAGGACAACATAGAATCTGGGGCTCTGTGTTTTCTTTCGTTCTGAACAAGTGTTACTGTTTTCTGCACAAAAGCGATTCTGCGAAGCAATGTGAACACTTCTGCTTCCCAGGCACAGAGAAGGTGCTAGCAAGGAATTCTCTGCCTGCCTTTCCCCAGTGCTCTGCAAGCTCTCCAGGACAACATAGAATCTGGGGCTCTGTGCTTTCTTTCCTTCTGAACAAGTGTTACTGTTTTCTGCACAAAAGCGATTCTTGCGAAGCAATGTGAACAGGCACAGAGAAGGTGCTATCAGGGAATTCTCTGCCTGCCTTTCCCCAGTGCTCTGCAAGCTCTCCAGGACAACATAAAATCTGGGGCTCTGTGCTTTCTTTCATTCTGAACAAGTGTTAGTGTTTTCTGCACAAAAGCGATTCTGCGAA
The DNA here is from genome assembly GCF_031877795.1 of Strix aluco. Lineage (NCBI taxonomy): Eukaryota > Metazoa > Chordata > Aves > Strigiformes > Strigidae > Strix > Strix aluco. Next base: position 1,024,243 of record NW_027436609.1, on the reverse strand, counting down.
ACAATGTGAACACTTCTGCTTCCCAGGCACAGAGAAGGTGCTAGCAGGGAATTCTCTGCCTGCCTTTCCCCAGTGCTCTGCAAGCTCTCCAGGACAACATAAAATCTGGGGCTCTGTGCTTTCTTTCCTTCTGAACAAGTGTTACTGTTTTCTGCACAAAAGCGATTCTGCGAAGCAATGTGAACACTTCTGCTTCCCAGGCACAGAGAAGGTGCTAGCAGGGAATTCTCTGCCTGCCTTTCCCCAGTGCTCTGCAAGCTCTCCAGGACAACATAGAATCTGGGGCTCTGTGCTTTCTTTCCTTCTGAACAAGTGTTAGTGTTTTCTGCACAAAAGCGATTCTTGCGAAGCAATGTGAACACTTCTGCTTCCCAGGCACAGAGAAGGTGCTAGCAGGGAATTCTCTGCCTGCCTTTCCCCAGTGCTCTGCAAGCTCTCCAGGACAACATAGAATCTGGGGCTCTGTGCTTTCTTTCCTTCTGAACAAGTGTTACTGTTTTCTGCACAAAAGCGATTCTGCGAAGCAATGTGAACACTTCTGCTTCCCAGGCACAGAGAAGGTGCTAGCAGGGAATTCTCTGCCTGCCTTTCCCCAGTGCTCTGCAAGCTCTCCAGGACAACATAGAATCTGGGGCTCTGTGCTTTCTTTCCTTCTGAACAAGTGTTACTGTTTTCTGCACAAAAGCGATTCTTGCGAAGCAATGTGAACAGGCACAGAGAAGGTGCTATCAGGGAATTCTCTGCCTGCCTTTCCCCAGTGCTCTGCAAGCTCTCCAGGACAACATAGAATCTGGGGCTCTGTGCTTTCTTTCGTTCTGAACAAGTGTTACTGTTTTCTGCACAAAAGCGGTTCTTGCGAAGCAATGTGAACACTTCTGCTTCCCAGGCACAGAGAAGGTGCTAGCAGGGAATTCTCTGCCTGCCTTTCCCCAGTGCTCTGCAAGCTCTCCAGGACAACATAGAATCTGGGGCTCTGTGCTTTCTTTCGTTCTGAACAAGTGTTACTGTTTTCTGCACAAAAGCGATTCTGCGAAGCAATGTGAACACTTCTGCTTCCCAGGCACAGAGAAGGTGCTAGCAAGGAATTCTCTGCCTGCCTTTCCCCAGTGCTCTGCAAGCTCTCCAGGACAACATAAAATCTGGGGCTCTGTGCTTTCTTTCGTTCTGAACAAGTGTTACTGTTTTCTGCACAAAAGCGATTCTGCGAAGCAATGTGAACAGGCACAGAGAAGGTGCTAGCAGGGAATTCTCTGCCTGCCTTTCCCCAGTGCTCTGCAAGCTCTCCAGGACAACATAAAATCTGGGGCTCTGTGCTTTCTTTCCTTCTGAACAAGTGTTAGTGTTTTCTGCACAAAAGCGATTCTTGCGAAGCAATGTGAACACTTCTGCTTCCCAGGCACAGAGAAGGTGCTAGCAGGGAATTCTCTGCCTGCCTTTCCCCAGTGCTCTGCAAGCTCTCCAGGACAACATAGAATCTGGGGCTCTGTGCTTTCTTTCGTTCTGAACAAGTGTTAGTGTTTTCTGCACAAAAGCGATTCTGCGAAGCAATGTGAACACCTCTGCTTCCCAGGCACAGAGAAGGTGCTAGCAGGGAATTCTCTGCCTGCCTTTCCCCAGTGCTCTGCAAGCTCTCCAGGACAACGTAGAATCTGGGGCTCTGTGCTTTCTTTCCTTCTGAACAAGTGTTACTGTTTTCTGCACAAAAGCGATTCTTGCGAAGCAATGTGAACAGGCACAGAGAAGGTGCTATCAGGGAATTCTCTGCCTGCCTTTCCCCAGTGCTCTGCAAGCTCTCCAGGACAACATAAAATCTGGGGCTCTGTGCTTTCTTTCATTCTGAACAAGTGTTAGTGTTTTCTGCACAAAAGCGATTCTGCGAAACAATGTGAACACTTCTGCTTCCCAGGCACAGAGAAGGTGCTAGCAGGGAATTCTCTGCCTGCCTTTCCCCAGTGCTCTGCAAGCTCTCCAGGACAACATAAAATCTGGGGCTCTGTGCTTTCTTTCCTTCTGAACAAGTGTTACTGTTTTCTGCACAAAAGCGGTTCTGCGAAGCAATGTGAACACTTCTGCTTCCCAGGCACAGAGAAGGTGCTAGCAGGGAATTCTCTGCCTGCCTTTCCCCAGTGCTCTGCAAGCTCTCCAGGACAACATAGAATCTGGGGCTCTGTGCTTTCTTTCCTTCTGAACAAGTGTTACTGTTTTCTGCACAAAAGCGATTCTTGCGAAGCAATGTGAACACTTCTGCTTCCCAGGCACAGAGAAGGTGCTAGCAGGGAATTCTCTGCCTGCCTTTCCCCAGTGCTCTGCAAGCTCTCCAGGACAACATAGAATCTGGGGCTCTGTGTTTTCTTTCGTTCTGAACAAGTGTTACTGTTTTCTGCACAAAAGCGATTCTGCGAAGCAATGTGAACACTTCTGCTTCCCAGGCACAGAGAAGGTGCTAGCAAGGAATTCTCTGCCTGCCTTTCCCCAGTGCTCTGCAAGCTCTCCAGGACAACATAGAATCTGGGGCTCTGTGCTTTCTTTCCTTCTGAACAAGTGTTACTGTTTTCTGCACAAAAGCGATTCTTGCGAAGCAATGTGAACAGGCACAGAGAAGGTGCTATCAGGGAATTCTCTGCCTGCCTTTCCCCAGTGCTCTGCAAGCTCTCCAGGACAACATAAAATCTGGGGCTCTGTGCTTTCTTTCATTCTGAACAAGTGTTAGTGTTTTCTGCACAAAAGCGATTCTGCGAAGCAATGTGAACACTTCTGCTTCCCAGGCACAGAGAAGGTGCTAGCAGGGAATTCTCTGCCTGCCTTTCCCCAGTGCTCTGCAAGCTCTCCAGGACAACATAGAATCTGGGGCTCTGTGCTTTCTTTCCTTCTGAACAAGTGTTACTGTTTTCTGCACAAAAGCGATTCTGCGAAGCAATGTGAACACTTCTGCTTCCCAGGCACAGAGAAGGTGCTAGCAAGGAATTCTCTGCCTGCCTTTCCCCAGTGCTCTGCAAGCTCTCCAGGACAACATAAAATCTGGGGCTCTGTGCTTTCTTTCGTTCTGAACAAGTGTTACTGTTTTCTGCACAAAAGCGATTCTGCGAAGCAATGTGAACAGGCACAGAGAAGGTGCTAGCAGGGAATTCTCTGCCTGCCTTTCCCCAGTGCTCTGCAAGCTCTCCAGGACAACATAGAATCTCGGGCTCTGTGCTTTCTTTCCTTCTGAACAAGTGTTACTGTTTTCTGCACAAAAGCGATTCTTGCGAAGCAATGTGAACAGGCACAGAGAAGGTGCTATCAGGGAATTCTCTGCCTGCCTTTCCCCAGTGCTCTGCAAGCTCTCCAGGACAACATAAAATCTGGGGCTCTGTGCTTTCTTTCATTCTGAACAAGTGTTAGTGTTTTCTGCACAAAAGCGATTCTGCTAAACAATGTGAACACTTCTGCTTCCCAGGCACAGAGAAGGTGCTAGCAGGGAATTCTCTGCCTGCCTTTCCCCAGTGCTCTGCAAGCTCTCCAGGACAACATAAAATCTGGGCCTCTGTGCTTTCTTTCCTTCTGAACAAGTGTTACTGTTTTCTGCACAAAAGCGATTCTGCGAAGCAATGTGAACACTTCTGCTTCCCAGGCACAGAGAAGGTGCTAGCAGGGAATTCTCTGCCTGCCTTTCCCCAGTGCTCTGCAAGCTCTCCAGGACAACATAGAATCTGGGGCTCTGTGCTTTCTTTCGTTCTGAACAAGTGTTACTGTTTTCTGCACAAAAGCGATTCTTGCGAAGCAATGTGATCACTTCTGCTTCCCAGGCACAGAGAAGGTGCTAGCAGGGAATTCTCTGCCTGCCTTTCCCCAGTGCTCTGCAAGCTCTCCAGGACAACATAGAATCTGGGGCTCTGTGCTTTCTTTCCTTCTGAACAAGTGTTACTGTTTTCTGCACAAAAGCGATTCTGCGAAGCAATGTGAACAATTCTGCTTCCCAGGCACAGAGAAGGTGCTAGCAGGGAATTCTCTGCCTGCCTTTCCCCAGTGCTCTGCAAGCTCTCCAGGACAACATAAAATCTGGGGCTCTGTGCTTTCTTTCCTTCTGAACAAGTGTTACTGTTTTCTGCACAAAAGCGATTCTGCGAAGCAATGTGAACACTTCTGCTTCCCAGGCACAGAGAAGGTGCTAGCAGGGAATTCTCTGCCTGCCTTTCCCCAGTGCTCTGCAAGCTCTCCAGGACAACATAGAATCTGGGGCTCTGTGCTTTCTTTCCTTCTGAACAAGTGTTACTGTTTTCTGCACAAAAGCGATTCTTGCGAAGCAATGTGAACACTTCTGCTTCCCAGGCACAGAGAAGGTGCTAGCAGGGAATTCTCTGCCTGCCTTTCCCCAGTGCTCTGCAAGCTCTCCAGGACAACATAGAATCTGGGGCTCTGTGTTTTCTTTCGTTCTGAACAAGTGTTACTGTTTTCTGCACAAAAGCGATTCTGCGAAGCAATGTGAACACTTCTGCTTCCCAGGCACAGAGAAGGTGCTAGCAGGGAATTCTCTGCCTGCCTTTCCCCAGTGCTCTGCAAGCTCTCCAGGACAACATAGAATCTCGGGCTCTGTGCTTTCTTTCCTTCTGAACAAGTGTTACTGTTTTCTGCACAAAAGCGATTCTTGCGAAGCAATGTGAACAGGCACAGAGAAGGTGCTATCAGGGAATTCTCTGCCTGCCTTTCCCCAGTGCTCTGCAAGCTCTCCAGGACAACATAAAATCTGGGGCTCTGTGCTTTCTTTCATTCTGAACAAGTGTTACTGTTTTCTGCACAAAAGCGATTCTGCGAAACAATGTGAACACTTCTGCTTCCCAGGCACAGAGAAGGTGCTAGCAGGGAATTCTCTGCCTGCCTTTCCCCAGTGCTCTGCAAGCTCTCCAGGACAACATAGAATCTGGGGCTCTGTGCTTTCTTTCCTTCTGAACAAGTGTTACTGTTTTCTGCACAAAAGCGATTCTGCGAAGCAATGTGAACACTTCTGCTTCCCAGGCACAGAGAAGGTGCTATCAGGGAATTCTCTGCCTGCCTTTCCCCAGTGCTCTGGAAGCTCTCCAGGACAACATAAAATCTGGGGCTCTGTGCTTTCTTTCCTTCTGAACAAGTGTTACTGTTTTCTGCACAAAAGCGATTCTGCGAAGCAATGTGAACAGGCACAGAGAAGGTGCTAGCAGGGAATTCTCTGCCTGCCTTTCCCCAGTGCTCTGCAAGCTCTCCAGGACAACATAGAATCTGGGGCTCTGTGCTTTCTTTCCTTCTGAACAAGTGTTACTGTTTTCTGCACAAAAGCGATTCTTGCGAAGCAATGTGATCACTTCTGCTTCCCAGGCACAGAGAAGGTGCTAGCAGGGAATTCTCTGCCTGCCTTTCCCCAGTGCTCTGCAAGCTCTCCAGGACAACATAGAATCTGGGGCTCTGTGCTTTCTTTCCTTCTGAACAAGTGTTACTGTTTTCTGCACAAAAGCGATTCTTGCGAAGCAATGTGAACAGTTCTGCTTCCCAGGCACAGAGAAGGTGCTATCAGGGAATTCTCTGCCTGCCTTTCCCCAGTGCTCTGCAAGCTCTCCAGGACAACATAAAATCTGGGGCTCTGTGCTTTCTTTCCTTCTGAACAAGTGTTACTGTTTTCTGCACAAAAGCGATTCTGCGAAGCAATGTGAACACTTCTGCTTCCCAGGCACAGAGAAGGTGCTAGCAGGGAATTCTCTGCCTGCCTTTCCCCAGTGCTCTGCAAGGTCTCCAGGACAACATAGAATCTGGGGCTCTGTGCTTTCTTTCCTTCTGAACAAGTGTTACTGTTTTCTGCACAAAAGCGATTCTTGCGAAGCAATGTGAACAGGCACAGAGAAGGTGCTATCAGGGAATTCTCTGCCTGCCTTTCCCCAGTGCTCTGCAAGCTCTCCAGGACAACATAGAATCTGGGGCTCTGTGCTTTCTTTCGTTCTGAACAAGTGTTACTGTTTTCTGCACAAAAGCGATTCTGCGAAGCAATGTGAACACTTCTGCTTCCCAGGCACAGAGAAGGTGCTAGCAAGGAATTCTCTGCCTGCCTTTCCCCAGTGCTCTGCAAGCTCTCCAGGACAACATAAAATCTGGGGCTCTGTGCTTTCTTTCGTTCTGAACAAGTGTTACTGTTTTCTGCACAAAAGCGATTCTGCGAAGCAATGTGAACAGGCACAGAGAAGGTGCTAGCAGGGAATTCTCTGCCTGCCTTTCCCCAGTGCTCTGCAAGCTCTCCAGGACAACATAAAATCTGGGGCTCTGTGCTTTCTTTCCTTCTGAACAAGTGTTAGTTTTTTCTGCACAAAAGCGATTCTTGCGAAGCAATGTGAACACTTCTGCTTCCCAGGCACAGAGAAGGTGCTAGCAGGGAATTCTCTGCCTGCCTTTCCCCAGTGCTCTGCAAGCTCTCCAGGACAACATAGAATCTGGGGCTCTGTGCTTTCTTTCGTTCTGAACAAGTGTTACTCTTTTCTGCACAAAAGCGATTCTGCGAAGCAATGTGAACACCTCTGCTTCCCAGGCACAGAGAAGGTGCTAGCAGGGAATTCTCTGCCTGCCTTTCCCCAGTGCTCTGCAAGCTCTCCAGGACAACAGCAAATCTGGGGCTCTGTGCTTTCTTTCCTTCTGAACAAGTGTTACTGTTTTCTGCACAAAAGCGATTCTTGCGAAGCAATGTGAACAGGCACAGAGAAGGTGCTATCAGGGAATTCTCTGCCTGCCTTTCCCCAGTGCTCTGCAAGCTCTCCAGGACAACATAAAATCTGGGGCTCTGTGCTTTCTTTCCTTCTGAACAAGTGTTACTGTTTTCTGCACAAAAGCGATTCTGCGAAGCAATGTGAACAGGCACAGAGAAGGTGCTAGCAGGGAATTCTCTGCCTGCCTTTCCCCAGTGCTCTGCAAGCTCTCCAGGACAACATAAAATCTGGGGCTCTGTGCTTTCTTTCCTTCTGAACAAGTGTTAGTGTTTTCTGCACAAAAGCGATTCTTGCGAAGCAATGTGAACACTTCTGCTTCCCAGGCACAGAGAAGGTGCTAGCAGGGAATTCTCTGCCTGCCTTTCCCCAGTGCTCTGCAAGCTCTCCAGGACAACATAGAATCTGGGGCTCTCTGCTTTCTTTCGTTCTGAACAAGTGTTAGTGTTTTCTGCACAAAAGCGATTCTGCGAAGCAAAGTGAACACCTCTGCTTCCCAGGCACAGAGAAGGTGCTAGCAAGGAATTCTCTGCCTGCCTTTCCCCAGTGCTCTGCAAGCTCTCCAGGACAACATAGAATCTGGGGCTCTGTGCTTTCTTTCCTTCTGAACAAGTGTTACTGTTTTCTGCACAAAAGCGATTCTTGCGAAGCAATGTGAACAGGCACAGAGAAGGTGCTATCAGGGAATTCTCTGCCTGCCTTTCCCCAGTGCTCTGCAAGCTCTCCAGGACAACATAAAATCTGGGGCTCTGTGCTTTCTTTCCTTCTGAACAAGTGTTAGTGTTTTCTGCACAAAAGCGATTCTGCGAAACAATGTGAACACTTCTGCTTCCCAGGCACAGAGAAGGTGCTAGCAGGGAATTCTCTGCCTGCCTTTCCCCAGTGCTCTGCAAGCTCTCCAGGACAACATAAAATCTGGGGCTCTGTGCTTTCTTTCCTTCTGAACAAGTGTTACTGTTTTCTGCACAAAAGCGATTCTGCGAAGCAATGTGAACACTTCTGCTTCCCAGGCACAGAGAAGGTGCTAGCAGGGAATTCTCTGCCTGCCTTTCCCCAGTGCTCTGCAAGCTCTCCAGGACAACATAGAATCTGGGGCTCTGTGCTTTCTTTCCTTCTGAACAAGTGTTACTGTTTTCTGCACAAAAGCGATTCTTGCGAAGCAATGTGAACAGGCACAGAGAAGGTGCTATCAGGGAATTCTCTGCCTGCCTTTCCCCAGTGCTCTGCAAGCTCTCCAGGACAACATAAAATCTGGGGCTCTGTGCTTTCTTTCATTCTGAACAAGTGTTACTGTTTTCTGCACAAAAGCGATTCTGCGAAACAATGTGAACACTTCTGCTTCCCAGGCACAGAGAAGGTGCTAGCAGGGAATTCTCTGCCTGCCTTTCCCCAGTGCTCTGCAAGCTCTCCAGGACAACATAGAATCTGGGGCTCTGTGCTTTCTTTCCTTCTGAACAAGTGTTACTGTTTTCTGCACAAAAGCGATTCTGCGAAGCAATGTGAACACTTCTGCTTCCCAGGCACAGAGAAGGTGCTAGCAAGGAATTCTCTGCCTGCCTTTCCCCAGTGCTCTGCAAGCTCTCCAGGACAACATAAAATCTGGGGCTCTGTGCTTTCTTTCGTTCTGAACAAGTGTTACTGTTTTCTGCACAAAAGCGATTCTGCGAAGCAATGTGAACAGGCACAGAGAAGGTGCTAGCAGGGAATTCTCTGCCTGCCTTTCCCCAGTGCTCTGCAAGCTCTCCAGGACAACATAAAATCTGGGGCTCTGTGCTTTCTTTCCTTCTGAACAAGTGTTAGTGTTTTCTGCACAAAAGCGATTCTTGCGAAGCAATGTGAACACTTCTGCTTCCCAGGCACAGAGAAGGTGCTAGCAGGGAATTCTCTGCCTGCCTTTCCCCAGTGCTCTGCAAGCTCTCCAGGACAACATAGAATCTGGGGCTCTCTGCTTTCTTTCGTTCTGAACAAGTGTTACTGTTTTCTGCACAAAAGCGATTCTTGCGAAGCAATGTGAACACTTCTGCTTCCCAGGCACAGAGAAGGTGCTAGCAGGGAATTCTCTGCCTGCCTTTCCCCAGTGCTCTGCAAGCTCTCCAGGACAACATAGAATCTGGGGCTCTGTGTTTTCTTTCGTTCTGAACAAGGGTTACTGTTTTCTGCACAAAAGCGATTCTGCGAAGCAATGTGAACACTTCTGCTTCCCAGGCACAGAGAAGGTGCTAGCAAGGAATTCTCTGCCTGCCTTTCCCCAGTGCTCTGCAAGCTCTCCAGGACAACATAGAATCTGGGGCTCTGTGCTTTCTTTCCTTCTGAACAAGTGTTACTGTTTTCTGCACAAAAGCGATTCTTGCGAAGCAATGTGAACAGGCACAGAGAAGGTGCTATCAGGGAATTCTCTGCCTGCCTTTCCCCAGTGCTCTGCAAGCTCTCCAGGACAACATAAAATCTGGGGCTCTGTGCTTTCTTTCATTCTGAACAAGTGTTAGTGTTTTCTGCACAAAAGCGATTCTGCGAAACAATGTGAACACTTCTGCTTCCCAGGCACAGAGAAGGTGCTAGCAGGGAATTCTCTGCCTGCCTTTCCCCAGTGCTCTGCAAGCTCTCCAGGACAACATAAAATCTGGGGCTCTGTGCTTTCTTTCCTTCTGAACAAGTGTTACTGTTTTCTGCACAAAAGCGATTCTGCGAAGCAATGTGAACACTTCTGCTTCCCAGGCACAGAGAAGGTGCTAGCAAGGAATTCTCTGCCTGCCTTTCCCCAGTGCTCTGCAAGCTCTCCAGGACAACATAAAATCTGGGGCTCTGTGCTTTCTTTCGTTCTGAACAAGTGTTACTGTTTTCTGCACAAAAGCGATTCTGCGAAGCAATGTGAACAGGCACAGAGAAGGTGCTAGCAGGGAATTCTCTGCCTGCCTTTCCCCAGTGCTCTGCAAGCTCTCCAGGACAACATAGAATCTGGGGCTCTGTGCTTTCTTTCCTTCTGAACAAGTGTTAGTGTTTTCTGCACAAAAGCGATTCTTGCGAAGCAATGTGAACACTTCTGCTTCCCAGGCACAGAGAAGGTGCTAGCAGGGAATTCTCTGCCTGCCTTTCCCCAGTGCTCTGCAAGCTCTCCAGGACAACATAGAATCTGGGGCTCTCTGCTTTCTTTCGTTCTGAACAAGTGTTACTGTTTTCTGCACAAAAGCGATTCTTGCGAAGCAATGTGAACACTTCTGCTTCCCAGGCACAGAGAAGGTGCTAGCAGGGAATTCTCTGCCTGCCTTTCCCCAGTGCTCTGCAAGCTCTCCAGGACAACATAGAATCTGGGGCTCTGTGTTTTCTTTCGTTCTGAACAAGTGTTACTGTTTTCTGCACAAAAGCGATTCTGCGAAGCAATGTGAACACTTCTGCTTCCCAGGCACAGAGAAGGTGCTAGCAAGGAATTCTCTGCCTGCCTTTCCCCAGTGCTCTGCAAGCTCTCCAGGACAACATAGAATCTGGGGCTCTGTGCTTTCTTTCCTTCTGAACAAGTGTTACTGTTTTCTGCACAAAAGCGATTCTTGCGAAGCAATGTGAACAGGCACAGAGAAGGTGCTATCAGGGAATTCTCTGCCTGCCTTTCCCCAGTGCTCTGCAAGCTCTCCAGGACAACATAAAATCTGGGGCTCTGTGCTTTCTTTCATTCTGAACAAGTGTTAGTGTTTTCTGCACAAAAGCGATTCTGCGAAACAATGTGAACACTTCTGCTTCCCAGGCACAGAGAAGGTGCTAGCAGGGAATTCTCTGCCTGCCTTTCCCCAGTGCTCTGCAAGCTCTCCAGGACAACATAAAATCTGGGGCTCTGTGCTTTCTTTCCTTCTGAACAAGTGTTACTGTTTTCTGCACAAAAGCGATTCTGCGAAGCAATGTGAACACTTCTGCTTCCCAGGCACAGAGAAGGTGCTAGCAGGGAATTCTCTGCCTGCCTTTCCCCAGTGCTCTGCAAGCTCTCCAGGACAACATAGAATCTGGGGCTCTGTGCTTTCTTTCCTTCTGAACAAGTGTTAGTGTTTTCTGCACAAAAGCGATTCTTGCGAAGCAATGTGAACACTTCTGCTTCCCAGGCACAGAGAAGGTGCTAGCAGGGAATTCTCTGCCTGCCTTTCCCCAGTGCTCTGCAAGCTCTCCAGGACAACATAGAATCTGGGGCTCTGTGCTTTCTTTCCTTCTGAACAAGTGTTACTGTTTTCTGCACAAAAGCGATTCTGCGAAGCAATGTGAACACTTCTGCTTCCCAGGCACAGAGAAGGTGCTAGCAGGGAATTCTCTGCCTGCCTTTCCCCAGTGCTCTGCAAGCTCTCCAGGACAACATAGAATCTGGGGCTCTGTGCTTTCTTTCCTTCTGAACAAGTGTTACTGTTTTCTGCACAAAAGCGATTCTTGCGAAGCAATGTGAACAGGCACAGAGAAGGTGCTATCAGGGAATTCTCTGCCTGCCTTTCCCCAGTGCTCTGCAAGCTCTCCAGGACAACATAGAATCTGGGGCTCTGTGCTTTCTTTCGTTCTGAACAAGTGTTACTGTTTTCTGCACAAAAGCGGTTCTTGCGAAGCAATGTGAACACTTCTGCTTCCCAGGCACAGAGAAGGTGCTAGCAGGGAATTCTCTGCCTGCCTTTCCCCAGTGCTCTGCAAGCTCTCCAGGACAACATAGAATCTGGGGCTCTGTGCTTTCTTTCGTTCTGAACAAGTGTTACTGTTTTCTGCACAAAAGCGATTCTGCGAAGCAATGTGAACACTTCTGCTTCCCAGGCACAGAGAAGGTGCTAGCAAGGAATTCTCTGCCTGCCTTTCCCCAGTGCTCTGCAAGCTCTCCAGGACAACATAAAATCTGGGGCTCTGTGCTTTCTTTCGTTCTGAACAAGTGTTACTGTTTTCTGCACAAAAGCGATTCTGCGAAGCAATGTGAACAGGCACAGAGAAGGTGCTAGCAGGGAATTCTCTGCCTGCCTTTCCCCAGTGCTCTGCAAGCTCTCCAGGACAACATAAAATCTGGGGCTCTGTGCTTTCTTTCCTTCTGAACAAGTGTTAGTGTTTTCTGCACAAAAGCGATTCTTGCGAAGCAATGTGAACACTTCTGCTTCCCAGGCACAGAGAAGGTGCTAGCAGGGAATTCTCTGCCTGCCTTTCCCCAGTGCTCTGCAAGCTCTCCAGGACAACATAGAATCTGGGGCTCTGTGCTTTCTTTCGTTCTGAACAAGTGTTAGTGTTTTCTGCACAAAAGCGATTCTGCGAAGCAATGTGAACACCTCTGCTTCCCAGGCACAGAGAAGGTGCTAGCAGGGAATTCTCTGCCTGCCTTTCCCCAGTGCTCTGCAAGCTCTCCAGGACAACGTAGAATCTGGGGCTCTGTGCTTTCTTTCCTTCTGAACAAGTGTTACTGTTTTCTGCACAAAAGCGATTCTTGCGAAGCAATGTGAACAGGCACAGAGAAGGTGCTATCAGGGAATTCTCTGCCTGCCTTTCCCCAGTGCTCTGCAAGCTCTCCAGGACAACATAAAATCTGGGGCTCTGTGCTTTCTTTCATTCTGAACAAGTGTTAGTGTTTTCTGCACAAAAGCGATTCTGCGAAACAATGTGAACACTTCTGCTTCCCAGGCACAGAGAAGGTGCTAGCAGGGAATTCTCTGCCTGCCTTTCCCCAGTGCTCTGCAAGCTCTCCAGGACAACATAAAATCTGGGGCTCTGTGCTTTCTTTCCTTCTGAACAAGTGTTACTGTTTTCTGCACAAAAGCGGTTCTGCGAAGCAATGTGAACACTTCTGCTTCCCAGGCACAGAGAAGGTGCTAGCAGGGAATTCTCTGCCTGCCTTTCCCCAGTGCTCTGCAAGCTCTCCAGGACAACATAGAATCTGGGGCTCTGTGCTTTCTTTCCTTCTGAACAAGTGTTACTGTTTTCTGCACAAAAGCGATTCTTGCGAAGCAATGTGAACACTTCTGCTTCCCAGGCACAGAGAAGGTGCTAGCAGGGAATTCTCTGCCTGCCTTTCCCCAGTGCTCTGCAAGCTCTCCAGGACAACATAGAATCTGGGGCTCTGTGTTTTCTTTCGTTCTGAACAAGTGTTACTGTTTTCTGCACAAAAGCGATTCTGCGAAGCAATGTGAACACTTCTGCTTCCCAGGCACAGAGAAGGTGCTAGCAAGGAATTCTCTGCCTGCCTTTCCCCAGTGCTCTGCAAGCTCTCCAGGACAACATAGAATCTGGGGCTCTGTGCTTTCTTTCCTTCTGAACAAGTGTTACTGTTTTCTGCACAAAAGCGATTCTTGCGAAGCAATGTGAACAGGCACAGAGAAGGTGCTATCAGGGAATTCTCTGCCTGCCTTTCCCCAGTGCTCTGCAAGCTCTCCAGGACAACATAAAATCTGGGGCTCTGTGCTTTCTTTCATTCTGAACAAGTGTTAGTGTTTTCTGCACAAAAGCGATTCTGCGAAGCAATGTGAACACTTCTGCTTCCCAGGCACAGAGAAGGTGCTAGCAGGGAATTCTCTGCCTGCCTTTCCCCAGTGCTCTGCAAGCTCTCCAGGACAACATAGAATCTGGGGCTCTGTGCTTTCTTTCCTTCTGAACAAGTGTTACTGTTTTCTGCACAAAAGCGATTCTGCGAAGCAATGTGAACACTTCTGCTTCCCAGGCACAGAGAAGGTGCTAGCAAGGAATTCTCTGCCTGCCTTTCCCCAGTGCTCTGCAAGCTCTCCAGGACAACATAAAATCTGGGGCTCTGTGCTTTCTTTCGTTCTGAACAAGTGTTACTGTTTTCTGCACAAAAGCGATTCTGCGAAGCAATGTGAACAGGCACAGAGAAGGTGCTAGCAGGGAATTCTCTGCCTGCCTTTCCCCAGTGCTCTGCAAGCTCTCCAGGACAACATAGAATCTCGGGCTCTGTGCTTTCTTTCCTTCTGAACAAGTGTTACTGTTTTCTGCACAAAAGCGATTCTTGCGAAGCAATGTGAACAGGCACAGAGAAGGTGCTATCAGGGAATTCTCTGCCTGCCTTTCCCCAGTGCTCTGCAAGCTCTCCAGGACAACATAAAATCTGGGGCTCTGTGCTTTCTTTCATTCTGAACAAGTGTTAGTGTTTTCTGCACAAAAGCGATTCTGCTAAACAATGTGAACACTTCTGCTTCCCAGGCACAGAGAAGGTGCTAGCAGGGAATTCTCTGCCTGCCTTTCCCCAGTGCTCTGCAAGCTCTCCAGGACAACATAAAATCTGGGCCTCTGTGCTTTCTTTCCTTCTGAACAAGTGTTACTGTTTTCTGCACAAAAGCGATTCTGCGAAGCAATGTGAACACTTCTGCTTCCCAGGCACAGAGAAGGTGCTAGCAGGGAATTCTCTGCCTGCCTTTCCCCAGTGCTCTGCAAGCTCTCCAGGACAACATAGAATCTGGGGCTCTGTGCTTTCTTTCGTTCTGAACAAGTGTTACTGTTTTCTGCACAAAAGCGATTCTTGCGAAGCAATGTGATCACTTCTGCTTCCCAGGCACAGAGAAGGTGCTAGCAGGGAATTCTCTGCCTGCCTTTCCCCAGTGCTCTGCAAGCTCTCCAGGACAACATAGAATCTGGGGCTCTGTGCTTTCTTTCCTTCTGAACAAGTGTTACTGTTTTCTGCACAAAAGCGATTCTGCGAAGCAATGTGAACAATTCTGCTTCCCAGGCACAGAGAAGGTGCTAGCAGGGAATTCTCTGCCTGCCTTTCCCCAGTGCTCTGCAAGCTCTCCAGGACAACATAAAATCTGGGGCTCTGTGCTTTCTTTCCTTCTGAACAAGTGTTACTGTTTTCTGCACAAAAGCGATTCTGCGAAGCAATGTGAACACTTCTGCTTCCCAGGCACAGAGAAGGTGCTAGCAGGGAATTCTCTGCCTGCCTTTCCCCAGTGCTCTGCAAGCTCTCCAGGACAACATAGAATCTGGGGCTCTGTGCTTTCTTTCCTTCTGAACAAGTGTTACTGTTTTCTGCACAAAAGCGATTCTTGCGAAGCAATGTGAACACTTCTGCTTCCCAGGCACAGAGAAGGTGCTAGCAGGGAATTCTCTGCCTGCCTTTCCCCAGTGCTCTGCAAGCTCTCCAGGACAACATAGAATCTGGGGCTCTGTGTTTTCTTTCGTTCTGAACAAGTGTTACTGTTTTCTGCACAAAAGCGATTCTGCGAAGCAATGTGAACACTTCTGCTTCCCAGGCACAGAGAAGGTGCTAGCAGGGAATTCTCTGCCTGCCTTTCCCCAGTGCTCTGCAAGCTCTCCAGGACAACATAGAATCTCGGGCTCTGTGCTTTCTTTCCTTCTGAACAAGTGTTACTGTTTTCTGCACAAAAGCGATTCTTGCGAAGCAATGTGAACAGGCACAGAGAAGGTGCTATCAGGGAATTCTCTGCCTGCCTTTCCCCAGTGCTCTGCAAGCTCTCCAGGACAACATAAAATCTGGGGCTCTGTGCTTTCTTTCATTCTGAACAAGTGTTACTGTTTTCTGCACAAAAGCGATTCTGCGAAACAATGTGAACACTTCTGCTTCCCAGGCACAGAGAAGGTGCTAGCAGGGAATTCTCTGCCTGCCTTTCCCCAGTGCTCTGCAAGCTCTCCAGGACAACATAGAATCTGGGGCTCTGTGCTTTCTTTCCTTCTGAACAAGTGTTACTGTTTTCTGCACAAAAGCGATTCTGCGAAGCAATGTGAACACTTCTGCTTCCCAGGCACAGAGAAGGTGCTATCAGGGAATTCTCTGCCTGCCTTTCCCCAGTGCTCTGGAAGCTCTCCAGGACAACATAAAATCTGGGGCTCTGTGCTTTCTTTCCTTCTGAACAAGTGTTACTGTTTTCTGCACAAAAGCGATTCTGCGAAGCAATGTGAACAGGCACAGAGAAGGTGCTAGCAGGGAATTCTCTGCCTGCCTTTCCCCAGTGCTCTGCAAGCTCTCCAGGACAACATAGAATCTGGGGCTCTGTGCTTTCTTTCCTTCTGAACAAGTGTTACTGTTTTCTGCACAAAAGCGATTCTTGCGAAGCAATGTGATCACTTCTGCTTCCCAGGCACAGAGAAGGTGCTAGCAGGGAATTCTCTGCCTGCCTTTCCCCAGTGCTCTGCAAGCTCTCCAGGACAACATAGAATCTGGGGCTCTGTGCTTTCTTTCCTTCTGAACAAGTGTTACTGTTTTCTGCACAAAAGCGATTCTTGCGAAGCAATGTGAACAGTTCTGCTTCCCAGGCACAGAGAAGGTGCTATCAGGGAATTCTCTGCCTGCCTTTCCCCAGTGCTCTGCAAGCTCTCCAGGACAACATAAAATCTGGGGCTCTGTGCTTTCTTTCCTTCTGAACAAGTGTTACTGTTTTCTGCACAAAAGCGATTCTGCGAAGCAATGTGAACACTTCTGCTTCCCAGGCACAGAGAAGGTGCTAGCAGGGAATTCTCTGCCTGCCTTTCCCCAGTGCTCTGCAAGGTCTCCAGGACAACATAGAATCTGGGGCTCTGTGCTTTCTTTCCTTCTGAACAAGTGTTACTGTTTTCTGCACAAAAGCGATTCTTGCGAAGCAATGTGAACAGGCACAGAGAAGGTGCTATCAGGGAATTCTCTGCCTGCCTTTCCCCAGTGCTCTGCAAGCTCTCCAGGACAACATAGAATCTGGGGCTCTGTGCTTTCTTTCGTTCTGAACAAGTGTTACTGTTTTCTGCACAAAAGCGATTCTGCGAAGCAATGTGAACACTTCTGCTTCCCAGGCACAGAGAAGGTGCTAGCAAGGAATTCTCTGCCTGCCTTTCCCCAGTGCTCTGCAAGCTCTCCAGGACAACATAAAATCTGGGGCTCTGTGCTTTCTTTCGTTCTGAACAAGTGTTACTGTTTTCTGCACAAAAGCGATTCTGCGAAGCAATGTGAACAGGCACAGAGAAGGTGCTAGCAGGGAATTCTCTGCCTGCCTTTCCCCAGTGCTCTGCAAGCTCTCCAGGACAACATAAAATCTGGGGCTCTGTGCTTTCTTTCCTTCTGAACAAGTGTTAGTTTTTTCTGCACAAAAGCGATTCTTGCGAAGCAATGTGAACACTTCTGCTTCCCAGGCACAGAGAAGGTGCTAGCAGGGAATTCTCTGCCTGCCTTTCCCCAGTGCTCTGCAAGCTCTCCAGGACAACATAGAATCTGGGGCTCTGTGCTTTCTTTCGTTCTGAACAAGTGTTACTCTTTTCTGCACAAAAGCGATTCTGCGAAGCAATGTGAACACCTCTGCTTCCCAGGCACAGAGAAGGTGCTAGCAGGGAATTCTCTGCCTGCCTTTCCCCAGTGCTCTGCAAGCTCTCCAGGACAACAGCAAATCTGGGGCTCTGTGCTTTCTTTCCTTCTGAACAAGTGTTACTGTTTTCTGCACAAAAGCGATTCTTGCGAAGCAATGTGAACAGGCACAGAGAAGGTGCTATCAGGGAATTCTCTGCCTGCCTTTCCCCAGTGCTCTGCAAGCTCTCCAGGACAACATAAAATCTGGGGCTCTGTGCTTTCTTTCCTTCTGAACAAGTGTTACTGTTTTCTGCACAAAAGCGATTCTGCGAAGCAATGTGAACAGGCACAGAGAAGGTGCTAGCAGGGAATTCTCTGCCTGCCTTTCCCCAGTGCTCTGCAAGCTCTCCAGGACAACATAAAATCTGGGGCTCTGTGCTTTCTTTCCTTCTGAACAAGTGTTAGTGTTTTCTGCACAAAAGCGATTCTTGCGAAGCAATGTGAACACTTCTGCTTCCCAGGCACAGAGAAGGTGCTAGCAGGGAATTCTCTGCCTGCCTTTCCCCAGTGCTCTGCAAGCTCTCCAGGACAACATAGAATCTGGGGCTCTCTGCTTTCTTTCGTTCTGAACAAGTGTTAGTGTTTTCTGCACAAAAGCGATTCTGCGAAGCAAAGTGAACACCTCTGCTTCCCAGGCACAGAGAAGGTGCTAGCAAGGAATTCTCTGCCTGCCTTTCCCCAGTGCTCTGCAAGCTCTCCAGGACAACATAGAATCTGGGGCTCTGTGCTTTCTTTCCTTCTGAACAAGTGTTACTGTTTTCTGCACAAAAGCGATTCTTGCGAAGCAATGTGAACAGGCACAGAGAAGGTGCTATCAGGGAATTCTCTGCCTGCCTTTCCCCAGTGCTCTGCAAGCTCTCCAGGACAACATAAAATCTGGGGCTCTGTGCTTTCTTTCCTTCTGAACAAGTGTTAGTGTTTTCTGCACAAAAGCGATTCTGCGAAACAATGTGAACACTTCTGCTTCCCAGGCACAGAGAAGGTGCTAGCAGGGAATTCTCTGCCTGCCTTTCCCCAGTGCTCTGCAAGCTCTCCAGGACAACATAAAATCTGGGGCTCTGTGCTTTCTTTCCTTCTGAACAAGTGTTACTGTTTTCTGCACAAAAGCGATTCTGCGAAGCAATGTGAACACTTCTGCTTCCCAGGCACAGAGAAGGTGCTAGCAGGGAATTCTCTGCCTGCCTTTCCCCAGTGCTCTGCAAGCTCTCCAGGACAACATAGAATCTGGGGCTCTGTGCTTTCTTTCCTTCTGAACAAGTGTTAGTGTTTTCTGCACAAAAGCGATTCTTGCGAAGCAATGTGAACACTTCTGCTTCCCAGGCACAGAGAAGGTGCTAGCAGGGAATTCTCTGCCTGCCTTTCCCCAGTGCTCTGCAAGCTCTCCAGGACAACATAGAATCTGGGGCTCTGTGCTTTCTTTCCTTCTGAACAAGTGTTACTGTTTTCTGCACAAAAGCGATTCTTGCGAAGCAATGTGAACACTTCTGCTTCCCAGGCACAGAGAAGGTGCTAGCAGGGAATTCTCTGCCTGCCTTTCCCCAGTGCTCTGCAAGCTCTCCAGGACAACATAAAATCTGGGGCTCTGTGCTTTCTTTCGTTCTGAACAAGTGTTACTGTTTTCTGCACAAAAGCGATTCTGCGAAGCAATGTGAACACTTCTGCTTCCCAGGCACAGAGAAGGTGCTAGCAGGGAATTCTCTGCCTGCCTTTCCCCAGTGCTCTGCAAGCTCTCCAGGACAACATAGAATCTGGGGCTCTGTGCTTTCTTTCGTTCTGAACAAGTGTTACTGTTTTCTGCACAAAAGCGATTCTTGCGAAGCAATGTGAACACTTCTGCTTCCCAGGCACAGAGAAGGTGCTAGCAGGGAATTCTCTGCCTGCCTTTCCCCAGTGCTCTGCAAGCTCTCCAGGACAACATAGAATCTGGGGCTCTGTGTTTTCTTTCGTTCTGAACAAGTGTTACTGTTTTCTGCACAAAAGCGATTCTGCGAAGCAATGTGAACACTGCTGCTTCCCAGGCACAGAGAAGGTGCTAGCAAGGAATTCTCTGCCTGCCTTTCCCCAGTGCTCTGCAAGCTCTCCAGGACAACATAGAATCTGGGGCTCTGTGCTTTCTTTCCTTCTGAACAAGTGTTAGTGTTTTCTGCACAAAAGCGATTCTTGCGAAGCAATGTGAACAGGCACAGAGAAGGTGCTAGCAGGGAATTCTCTGCCTGCCTTTCCCCAGTGCTCTGCAAGCTCTCCAGGACAACATAGAATCTCGGGCTCTGTGCTTTCTTTCGTTCTGAACAAGTGTTACTGTTTTCTGCACAAAAGCGATTCTGCGAAGGAATGTGAACAGGCACAGAGAAGGTGCTAGCAAGGAATTCTCTGCCTGCCTTTCCCCAGTGCTCTGCAAGCTCTCCAGGACAACATAAAATCTGGGGCTCTGTGCTTTCTTTCGTTCTGAACAAGTGTTACTGTTTTCTGCACAAAAGCGATTCTGCGAAGCAATGTGAACACTGCTGCTTCCCAGGCACAGAGAAGGTGCTAGCAAGGAATTCTCTGCCTGCCTTTCCCCAGTGCTCTGCAAGCTCTCCAGGACAACATAGAATCTGGGGCTCTGTGCTTTCTTTCGTTCTGAACAAGTGTTAGTGTTTTCTGCACAAAAGCGATTCTTGCGAAGCAATGTGAACAGGCACAGAGAAGGTGCTAGCAGGGAATTCTCTGCCTGCCTTTCCCCAGTGCTCTGCAAGCTCTCCAGGACAACATAGAATCTGGGGCTCTGTGCTTTCTTTCCTTCTGAACAAGTGTTAGTGTTTTCTGCACAAAAGCGATTCTTGCGAAGCAATGTGAACAGGCACAGAGAAGGTGCTATCAGGGAATTCTCTGCCTGCCTTTCCCCAGTGCTCTGCAAGCTCTCCAGGACAACATAAAATCTGGGGCTCTGTGCTTTCTTTCCTTCTGAACAAGTGTTACTGTTTTCTGCACAAAAGCGATTCTGCGAAGCAATGTGAACACTTCTGCTTCCCAGGCACAGAGAAGGTGCTATCAGGGAATTCTCTGCCTGCCTTTCCCCAGTGCTCTGCAAGCTCTCCAGGACAACATAAAATCTGGGGCTCTGTGCTTTCTTTCCTTCTGAACAAGTGTTAGTGTTTTCTGCACAAAAGCGATTCTTGCGAAGCAATGTGATCACTTCTGCTTCCCAGGCACAGAGAAGGTGCTAGCAGGGAATTCTCTGCCTGCCTTTCCCCAGTGCTCTGCAAGCTCTGCAGGACAACATAAAATCTGGGGCTCTGTGCTTTCTTTCCTTCTGAACAAGTGTTAGTGTTTTCTGCACAAAAGCGATTCTTGCGAAGCAATGTGAACACTTCTGCTTCCCAGGCACAGAGAAGGTGCTAGCAGGTAATTCTCTGCCTGCCTTTCCCCAGTGCTCTGCAAGCTCTCCAGGACAACATAAAATCTGGGACTCTGGTCTTTCTTTCTTCTGAACAAGTGTTAGTGTTTTCTGCACAAAAGCGATTCTTGCGAAGCAATGTGATCACTTCTGCTTCCCAGGCACAGAGAAGGTGCTAGCAGGGAATTCTCTGCCTGCCTTTCCCCAGTGCTCTGCAAGCTCTCCAGGACAACATAGAATCTGGGGCTCTGTGCTTTCTTTCCTTCTGAACAAGTGTTACTGTTTTCTGCACAAAAGCGATTCTTGCGAAGCAATGTGAACAGGCACAGAGAAGGTGCTAGCAGGGAATTCTCTGCCTGCCTTTCCCCAGTGCTCTGCAAGCTCTCCAGGACAACATAAAATCTGGGGCTCTGTGCTTTCTTTCCTTCTGAACAAGTGTTACTGTTTTCTGCACAAAAGCGATTCTGCGAAACAATGTGAACACTTCTGCTTCCCAGGCACAGAGAAGGTGCTAGCAGGGAATTCTCTGCCTGCCTTTCCCCAGTGCTCTGCAAGCTCTCCAGGACAACATAAAATCTGGGGCTCTGTGCTTTCTTTCCTTCTGAACAAGTGTTAGTGTTTTCTGCACAAAAGCGATTCTTGCGAAGCAATGTGAACACTTCTGCTTCCCAGGCACAGAGAAGGTGCTAGCAGGGAATTCTCTGCCTGCCTTTCCCCAGTGCTCTGCAAGCTCTCCAGGACAACATAGAATCTGGGGCTCTGTGCTTTCTTTCCTTCTGAACAAGTGTTACTGTTTTCTGCACAAAAGCGATTCTTGCGAAGCAATGTGAACAGGCACAGAGAAGGTGCTAGCAGGGAATTCTCTGCCTGCCTTTCCCCAGTGCTCTGCAAGCTCTCCAGGACAACATAAAATCTGGGGCTCTGTGCTTTCTTTCCTTCTGAACAAGTGTTACTGTTTTCTGCACAAAAGCGATTCTGCGAAGCAATGTGAACACTTCTGCTTCGCAGGCACAGAGAAGGTGCTAGCAGGGAATTCTCTGCCTGCCTTTCCCCAGTGCTCTGCAAGCTCTCCAGGACAACATAGAATCTGGGGCTCTGTGCTTTCTTTCGTTCTGAACAAGTGTTACTGTTTTCTGCACACAAGCGATTCTTGCGAAGCAATGTGAACACTTCTGCTTCCCAGGCACAGAGAAGGTGCTAGCAGGGAATTCTCTGCCTGCCTTTCCCCAGTGCTCTGCAAGCTCTCCAGGACAACACAGAATCTGGGGCTCTGTGCTTTCTTTCGTTCTGAACAAGTGTTACTGTTTTCTGCACAAAAGCGATTCTGCGAAGCAATGTGAACACTTCTGCTTCCCAGGCATAGAGAAGGTGTTAGCAGGGAATTCTCTGCCTGCCTTTCCCCAGTGCTCTGCAAGCTCTCCAGGACAACATAGAATCTGGGGCTCTGTGCTTTCTTTCCTTCTGAACAAGTGTTACTGTTTTCTGCACAAAAGCGATTCTGCGAAGGAATGTGAACAGGCACAGAGAAGGTGCTAGCAAGGAATTCTCTGCCTGCCTTTCCCCAGTGCTCTGCAAGCTCTCCAGGACAACATAAAATCTGGGCTCTGTGCTTTCTTTCGTTCTGAACAAGTGTTACTGTTTTCTGCACAAAAGCGATTCTGCGAAGCAATGTGAACAGGCACAGAGAAGGTGCTAGCAGGGAATTCTCTGCCTGCCTTTCCCCAGTGCTCTGCAAGCTCTCCAGGACAACATAAAATCTGGGGCTCTGTGCTTTCTTTCCTTCTGAACAAGTGTTACTGTTTTCTGCACAAAAGCGATTCTGCGAAGCAATGTGAACACTTCTGCTTCCCAGGCACAGAGAAGGTGCTAGCAAGGAATTCTCTGCCTGCCTTTCCCCAGTGCTCTGCAAGCTCTCCAGGACAACATAGAATCTGGGGCTCTCTGCTTTCTTTCGTTCTGAACAAGTGTTACTGTTTTCTGCACAAAAGCGATTCCTGCGAAGCAATGTGAACACTTCTGCTTCCCAGGCACAGAGAAGGTGCTAGCAGGGAATTCTCTGCCTGCCTTTCCCCAGTGCTCTGCAAGCTCTCCAGGACAACATAGAATCTGGGGCTTTGTGCTTTCTTTCGTTCTGAACAAGTGTTACTGTTTTCTGCACAAAAGCGTTTCTGCGAAGCAATGTGAACACTTCTGCTTCCCAGGCACAGAGAAGGTGCTAGCAGGGAATTCTCTGCCTGCCTTTCCCCA
Organism: Strix aluco; assembly: GCF_031877795.1. NCBI lineage: Eukaryota > Metazoa > Chordata > Aves > Strigiformes > Strigidae > Strix > Strix aluco. The sequence continues at coordinate 1,001,655 of NW_027436609.1, read as the reverse complement.
GTGCTCTGCAAGCTCTCCAGGACAACATAAAATCTGGGGCTCTGTGCTTTCTTTCGTTCTGAACAAGTGTTACTGTTTTCTGCACAAAAGCGATTCTGCGAAGCAATGTGAACACTTCTGCTTCCCAGGCACAGAGAAGGTGCTAGCAGGGAATTCTCTGCCTGCCTTTCCCCAGTGCTCTGCAAGCTCTCCAGGACAACATAGAATCTGGGGCTCTGTGCTTTATTTCCTTCTGAACAAGTGTTACTGTTTTCTGCACAAAAGCGATTCTGCGAAGCAATGTGAACACTTCTGCTTCCCAGGCACAGAGAAGGTGCTAGCAGGGAATTCTCTGCCTGCCTTTCCCCAGTGCTCTGCAAGCTCTCCAGGACAACATAAAATCTGGGGCTCTGTGCTTTCTTTCGTTCTGAACAAGTGTTACTGTTTTCTGCACAAAAGCGATTCTTGCGAAGCAATGTGAACAGGCACAGAGAAGGTGCTAGCAGGGAATTCTCTGCCTGCCTTTCCCCAGTGCTCTGCAAGCTCTCCAGGACAACATAGAATCTGGGGCTCTGTGCTTTCTTTCCTTCTGAACAAGTGTTACTGTTTTCTGCACAAAAGCGATTCTGCGAAGCAATGTGAACACTTCTGCTTCCCAGGCACAGAGAAGGTGCTAGCAAGGAATTCTCTGCCTGCCTTTCCCCAGTGCTCTGCAAGCTCTCCAGGACAACATAGAATCTGGGGCTCTGTGCTTTCTTTCGTTCTGAACAAGTGTTACTGTTTTCTGCACAAAAGCGATTCTGCGAATCAATGTGAACACTTCTGCTTCCCAGGCACAGAGAAGGTGCTAGCAAGGAATTCTCTGCCTGCCTTTCCCCAGTGCTCTGCAAGCTCTCCAGGACAACATAGAATCTGGGGCTCTGTGCTTTCTTTCCTTCTGAACAAGTGTTACTGTTTTCTGCACAAAAGCGATTCTTGCGAAGCAATGTGAACACTTCTGCTTCCCAGGCACAGAGAAGGTGCTAGCAGGGAATTCTCTGCCTGCCTTTCCCCAGTGCTCTGCAAGCTCTCCAGGACAACATAGAATCTGGGGCTCTGTGCTTTCTTTCGTTCTGAACAAGTGTTACTGTTTTCTGCACAAAAGCGATTCTGCGAAGCAATGTGAACAGGCACAGAGAAGGTGCTAGCAGGGAATTCTCTGCCTGCCTTTCCCCAGTGCTCTGCAAGCTCTCCAGGACAACATAGAATCTGGGGCTCTGTGCTTTCTTTCCTTCTGAACAAGTGTTACTGTTTTCTGCACAAAAGCGATTCTGCGAAGCAATGTGAACAGGCACAGAGAAGGTGCTATCAGGGAATTCTCTGCCTGCCTTTCCCCAGTGCTCTGCAAGCTCTCCAGGACAACATAAAATCTGGGGCTCTGTGCTTTCTTTCCTTCTGAACAAGTGTTACTGTTTTCTGCACAAAAGCGATTCTGCGAAGCAATGTGAACACTTCTGCTTCCCAGGCACAGAGAAGGTGCTATCAGGGAATTCTCTGCCTGCCTTTCCCCAGTGCTCTGCAAGCTCTCCAGGACAACATAAAATCTGGGGCTCTGTGCTTTCTTTCCTTCTGAACAAGTGTTAGTGTTTTCTGCACAAAAGCGATTCTTGCGAAGCAATGTGAACACTTCTGCTTCCCAGGCACAGAGAAGGTGCTAGCAGGGAATTCTCTGCCTGCCTTTCCCCAGTGCTCTGCAAGCTCTCCAGGACAACATAGAATCTGGGGCTCTGTGCTTTCTTTCCTTCTGAACAAGTGTTACTGTTTTCTGCACAAAAGCGATTCTGCGAAGCAATGTGAACAGGCACAGAGAAGGTGCTAGCAGGGAATTCTCTGCCTGCCTTTCCCCAGTGCTCTGCAAGCTCTCCAGGACAACATAGAATCTGGGGCTCTGTGCTTTCTTTCGTTCTGAACAAGTGTTACAGTTTTCTGCACACAAGCGATTCTTGCGAAGCAATGTGAACACTTCTGCTTCCCAGGCACAGAGAAGGTGCTAACAAGGAATTCTCTGCCTGCCTTTCCCCAGTGCTCTGCAAGCTCTCCAGGACAACACAGAATCTGGGGCTCTGTGCTTTCTTTCGTTCTGAACAAGTGTTACTGTTTTCTGCACAAAAGCGATTCTGCGAAGCAATGTGAACACTTCTGCTTCCCAGGCACAGAGAAGGTGCTAGCAGGGAATTCTCTGCCTGCCTTTCCCCAGTGCTCTGCAAGCTCTCCAGGACAACATAGAATCTGGGGCTCTGTGCTTTCTTTCGTTCTGAACAAGTGTTACTGTTTTCTGCACAAAAGCGATTCTGCGAAGGAATGTGAACAGGCACAGAGAAGGTGCTAGCAAGGAATTCTCTGCCTGCCTTTCCCCAGTGCTCTGCAAGCTCTCCAGGACAACATAAAATCTGGGGCTCTGTGCTTTCTTTCCTTCTGAACAAGTGTTACTGTTTTCTGCACAAAAGCGATTCTGCGAAGCAATGTGAACAGGCACAGAGAAGGTGCTAGCAGGGAATTCTCTGCCTGCCTTTCCCCAGTGCTCTGCAAGCTCTCCAGGACAACATAAAATCTGGGGCTCTGTGCTTTCTTTCCTTCTGAACAAGTGTTACTGTTTTCTGCACAAAAGCGATTCTGCGAAGCAATGTGAACACTTCTGCTTCCCAGGCACAGAGAAGGTGCTAGCAAGGAATTCTCTGCCTGCCTTTCCCCAGTGCTCTGCAAGCTCTCCAGGACAACATAGAATCTGGGGCTCTCTTCTTTCTTTCGTTCTGAACAAGTGTTACTGTTTTCTGCACAAAAGCGATTCTTGCGAAGCAATGTGAACACTTCTGCTTCCCAGGCACAGAGAAGGTGCTAGCAGGGAATTCTCTGCCTGCCTTTCCCCAGTGCTCTGCAAGCTCTCCAGGACAACATAGAATCTGGGGCTTTGTGCTTTCTTTCGTTCTGAACAAGTGTTACTGTTTTCTGCACAAAAGCGTTTCTGCGAAGCAATGTGAACACTTCTGCTTCCCAGGCACAGAGAAGGTGCTAGCAGGGAATTCTCTGCCTGCCTTTCCCCAGTGCTCTGCAAGCTCTCCAGGACAACATAAAATCTGGGGCTCTGTGCTTTCTTTCCTTCTGAACAAGTGTTACTGTTTTCTGCACAAAAGCGATTCTGCGAAGCAATGTGAACACTTCTGCTTCCCAGGCACAGAGAAGGTGCTAGCAGGGAATTCTCTGCCTGCCTTTCCCCAGTGCTCTGCAAGCTCTCCAGGACAACATAGAATCTGGGGCTCTGTGCTTTCTTTCGTTCTGAACAAGTGTTACTGTTTTCTGCACAAAAGCGATTCTTGCGAAGCAATGTGAACAGGCACAGAGAAGGTGCTAGCAGGGAATTCTCTGCCTGCCTTTCCCCAGTGCTCTGCAAGCTCTCCAGGACAACATAAAATCTGGGGCTCTGTGCTTTCTTTCGTTCTGAACAAGTGTTACTGTTTTCTGCACAAAAGCGATTCTGCGAAGCAATGTGAACACTTCTGCTTCCCAGGCACAGAGAAGGTGCTAGCAGGGAATTCTCTGCCTGCCTTTCCCCAGTGCTCTGCAAGCTCTCCAGGACAACATAGAATCTGGGGCTCTGTGCTTTATTTCCTTCTGAACAAGTGTTACTGTTTTCTGCACAAAAGCGATTCTGCGAAGCAATGTGAACACTTCTGCTTCCCAGGCACAGAGAAGGTGCTAGCAGGGAATTCTCTGCCTGCCTTTCCCCAGTGCTCTGCAAGCTCTCCAGGACAACATAAAATCTGGGGCTCTGTGCTTTCTTTCGTTCTGAACAAGTGTTACTGTTTTCTGCACAAAAGCGATTCTTGCGAAGCAATGTGAACAGGCACAGAGAAGGTGCTAGCAGGGAATTCTCTGCCTGCCTTTCCCCAGTGCTCTGCAAGCTCTCCAGGACAACATAGAATCTGGGGCTCTGTGCTTTCTTTCCTTCTGAACAAGTGTTACTGTTTTCTGCACAAAAGCGATTCTGCGAAGCAATGTGAACACTTCTGCTTCCCAGGCACAGAGAAGGTGCTAGCAAGGAATTCTCTGCCTGCCTTTCCCCAGTGCTCTGCAAGCTCTCCAGGACAACATAGAATCTGGGGCTCTGTGCTTTCTTTCGTTCTGAACAAGTGTTACTGTTTTCTGCACAAAAGCGATTCTGCGAATCAATGTGAACACTTCTGCTTCCCAGGCACAGAGAAGGTGCTAGCAAGGAATTCTCTGCCTGCCTTTCCCCAGTGCTCTGCAAGCTCTCCAGGACAACATAGAATCTGGGGCTCTGTGCTTTCTTTCCTTCTGAACAAGTGTTACTGTTTTCTGCACAAAAGCGATTCTTGCGAAGCAATGTGAACACTTCTGCTTCCCAGGCACAGAGAAGGTGCTAGCAGGGAATTCTCTGCCTGCCTTTCCCCAGTGCTCTGCAAGCTCTCCAGGACAACATAGAATCTGGGGCTCTGTGCTTTCTTTCGTTCTGAACAAGTGTTACTGTTTTCTGCACAAAAGCGATTCTGCGAAGCAATGTGAACAGGCACAGAGAAGGTGCTAGCAGGGAATTCTCTGCCTGCCTTTCCCCAGTGCTCTGCAAGCTCTCCAGGACAACATAGAATCTGGGGCTCTGTGCTTTCTTTCCTTCTGAACAAGTGTTACTGTTTTCTGCACAAAAGCGATTCTGCGAAGCAATGTGAACAGGCACAGAGAAGGTGCTATCAGGGAATTCTCTGCCTGCCTTTCCCCAGTGCTCTGCAAGCTCTCCAGGACAACATAAAATCTGGGGCTCTGTGCTTTCTTTCCTTCTGAACAAGTGTTACTGTTTTCTGCACAAAAGCGATTCTGCGAAGCAATGTGAACACTTCTGCTTCCCAGGCACAGAGAAGGTGCTATCAGGGAATTCTCTGCCTGCCTTTCCCCAGTGCTCTGCAAGCTCTCCAGGACAACATAAAATCTGGGGCTCTGTGCTTTCTTTCCTTCTGAACAAGTGTTAGTGTTTTCTGCACAAAAGCGATTCTTGCGAAGCAATGTGAACACTTCTGCTTCCCAGGCACAGAGAAGGTGCTAGCAGGGAATTCTCTGCCTGCCTTTCCCCAGTGCTCTGCAAGCTCTCCAGGACAACATAGAATCTGGGGCTCTGTGCTTTCTTTCCTTCTGAACAAGTGTTACTGTTTTCTGCACAAAAGCGATTCTGCGAAGCAATGTGAACAGGCACAGAGAAGGTGCTAGCAGGGAATTCTCTGCCTGCCTTTCCCCAGTGCTCTGCAAGCTCTCCAGGACAACATAGAATCTGGGGCTCTGTGCTTTCTTTCGTTCTGAACAAGTGTTACAGTTTTCTGCACACAAGCGATTCTTGCGAAGCAATGTGAACACTTCTGCTTCCCAGGCACAGAGAAGGTGCTAACAAGGAATTCTCTGCCTGCCTTTCCCCAGTGCTCTGCAAGCTCTCCAGGACAACACAGAATCTGGGGCTCTGTGCTTTCTTTCGTTCTGAACAAGTGTTACTGTTTTCTGCACAAAAGCGATTCTGCGAAGCAATGTGAACACTTCTGCTTCCCAGGCACAGAGAAGGTGCTAGCAGGGAATTCTCTGCCTGCCTTTCCCCAGTGCTCTGCAAGCTCTCCAGGACAACATAGAATCTGGGGCTCTGTGCTTTCTTTCGTTCTGAACAAGTGTTACTGTTTTCTGCACAAAAGCGATTCTGCGAAGGAATGTGAACAGGCACAGAGAAGGTGCTAGCAAGGAATTCTCTGCCTGCCTTTCCCCAGTGCTCTGCAAGCTCTCCAGGACAACATAAAATCTGGGGCTCTGTGCTTTCTTTCCTTCTGAACAAGTGTTACTGTTTTCTGCACAAAAGCGATTCTGCGAAGCAATGTGAACAGGCACAGAGAAGGTGCTAGCAGGGAATTCTCTGCCTGCCTTTCCCCAGTGCTCTGCAAGCTCTCCAGGACAACATAAAATCTGGGGCTCTGTGCTTTCTTTCCTTCTGAACAAGTGTTACTGTTTTCTGCACAAAAGCGATTCTGCGAAGCAATGTGAACACTTCTGCTTCCCAGGCACAGAGAAGGTGCTAGCAAGGAATTCTCTGCCTGCCTTTCCCCAGTGCTCTGCAAGCTCTCCAGGACAACATAGAATCTGGGGCTCTCTTCTTTCTTTCGTTCTGAACAAGTGTTACTGTTTTCTGCACAAAAGCGATTCTTGCGAAGCAATGTGAACACTTCTGCTTCCCAGGCACAGAGAAGGTGCTAGCAGGGAATTCTCTGCCTGCCTTTCCCCAGTGCTCTGCAAGCTCTCCAGGACAACATAGAATCTGGGGCTTTGTGCTTTCTTTCGTTCTGAACAAGTGTTACTGTTTTCTGCACAAAAGCGTTTCTGCGAAGCAATGTGAACACTTCTGCTTCCCAGGCACAGAGAAGGTGCTAGCAGGGAATTCTCTGCCTGCCTTTCCCCAGTGCTCTGCAAGCTCTCCAGGACAACATAAAATCTGGGGCTCTGTGCTTTCTTTCCTTCTGAACAAGTGTTACTGTTTTCTGCACAAAAGCGATTCTGCGAAGCAATGTGAACACTTCTGCTTCCCAGGCACAGAGAAGGTGCTAGCAGGGAATTCTCTGCCTGCCTTTCCCCAGTGCTCTGCAAGCTCTCCAGGACAACATAGAATCTGGGGCTCTGTGCTTTCTTTCGTTCTGAACAAGTGTTACTGTTTTCTGCACAAAAGCGATTCTTGCGAAGCAATGTGAACAGGCACAGAGAAGGTGCTAGCAGGGAATTCTCTGCCTGCCTTTCCCCAGTGCTCTGCAAGCTCTCCAGGACAACATAAAATCTGGGGCTCTGTGCTTTCTTTCCTTCTGAACAAGTGTTACTGTTTTCTGCACAAAAGCGATTCTGCGAAGCAATGTGAACACTTCTGCTTCCCAGGCACAGAGAAGGTGCTAGCAAGGAATTCTCTGCCTGCCTTTCCCCAGTGCTCTGCAAGCTCTCCAGGACAACATAGAATCTGGGGCTCTCTGCTTTCTTTCGTTCTGAACAAGTGTTACTGTTTTCTGCACAAAAGCGATTCCTGCGAAGCAATGTGAACACTTCTGCTTCCCAGGCACAGAGAAGGTGCTAGCAGGGAATTCTCTGCCTGCCTTTCCCCAGTGCTCTGCAAGCTCTCCAGGACAACATAGAATCTGGGGCTTTGTGCTTTCTTTCGTTCTGAACAAGTGTTACTGTTTTCTGCACAAAAGCGTTTCTGCGAAGCAATGTGAACACTTCTGCTTCCCAGGCACAGAGAAGGTGCTAGCAGGGAATTCTCTGCCTGCCTTTCCCCAGTGCTCTGCAAGCTCTCCAGGACAACATAAAATCTGGGGCTCTGTGCTTTCTTTCGTTCTGAACAAGTGTTACTGTTTTCTGCACAAAAGCGATTCTGCGAAGCAATGTGAACACTTCTGCTTCCCAGGCACAGAGAAGGTGCTAGCAGGGAATTCTCTGCCTGCCTTTCCCCAGTGCTCTGCAAGCTCTCCAGGACAACATAGAATCTGGGGCTCTGTGCTTTATTTCCTTCTGAACAAGTGTTACTGTTTTCTGCACAAAAGCGATTCTGCGAAGCAATGTGAACACTTCTGCTTCCCAGGCACAGAGAAGGTGCTAGCAGGGAATTCTCTGCCTGCCTTTCCCCAGTGCTCTGCAAGCTCTCCAGGACAACATAAAATCTGGGGCTCTGTGCTTTCTTTCGTTCTGAACAAGTGTTACTGTTTTCTGCACAAAAGCGATTCTTGCGAAGCAATGTGAACAGGCACAGAGAAGGTGCTAGCAGGGAATTCTCTGCCTGCCTTTCCCCAGTGCTCTGCAAGCTCTCCAGGACAACATAGAATCTGGGGCTCTGTGCTTTCTTTCCTTCTGAACAAGTGTTACTGTTTTCTGCACAAAAGCGATTCTTGCGAAGCAATGTGAACACTTCTGCTTCCCAGGCACAGAGAAGGTGCTAGCAGGGAATTCTCTGCCTGCCTTTCCCCAGTGCTCTGCAAGCTCTCCAGGACAACATAGAATCTGGGGCTCTGTGCTTTCTTTCGTTCTGAACAAGTGTTACTGTTTTCTGCACAAAAGCGATTCTGCGAAGCAATGTGAACAGGCACAGAGAAGGTGCTAGCAGGGAATTCTCTGCCTGCCTTTCCCCAGTGCTCTGCAAGCTCTCCAGGACAACATAGAATCTGGGGCTCTGTGCTTTCTTTCCTTCTGAACAAGTGTTACTGTTTTCTGCACAAAAGCGATTCTGCGAAGCAATGTGAACAGGCACAGAGAAGGTGCTATCAGGGAATTCTCTGCCTGCCTTTCCCCAGTGCTCTGCAAGCTCTCCAGGACAACATAAAATCTGGGGCTCTGTGCTTTCTTTCCTTCTGAACAAGTGTTACTGTTTTCTGCACAAAAGCGATTCTGCGAAGCAATGTGAACAGGCACAGAGAAGGTGCTAGCAGGGAATTCTCTGCCTGCCTTTCCCCAGTGCTCTGCAAGCTCTCCAGGACAACATAGAATCTGGGGCTCTGTGCTTTCTTTCGTTCTGAACAAGTGTTACAGTTTTCTGCACACAAGCGATTCTTGCGAAGCAATGTGAACACTTCTGCTTCCCAGGCACAGAGAAGGTGCTAACAAGGAATTCTCTGCCTGCCTTTCCCCAGTGCTCTGCAAGCTCTCCAGGACAACACAGAATCTGGGGCTCTGTGCTTTCTTTCGTTCTGAACAAGTGTTACTGTTTTCTGCACAAAAGCGATTCTGCGAAGCAATGTGAACACTTCTGCTTCCCAGGCACAGAGAAGGTGCTAGCAGGGAATTCTCTGCCTGCCTTTCCCCAGTGCTCTGCAAGCTCTCCAGGACAACATAGAATCTGGGGCTCTGTGCTTTCTTTCGTTCTGAACAAGTGTTACTGTTTTCTGCACAAAAGCGATTCTGCGAAGGAATGTGAACAGGCACAGAGAAGGTGCTAGCAAGGAATTCTCTGCCTGCCTTTCCCCAGTGCTCTGCAAGCTCTCCAGGACAACATAAAATCTGGGGCTCTGTGCTTTCTTTCCTTCTGAACAAGTGTTACTGTTTTCTGCACAAAAGCGATTCTGCGAAGCAATGTGAACACTTCTGCTTCCCAGGCACAGAGAAGGTGCTAGCAAGGAATTCTCTGCCTGCCTTTCCCCAGTGCTCTGCAAGCTCTCCAGGACAACATAGAATCTGGGGCTCTCTTCTTTCTTTCGTTCTGAACAAGTGTTACTGTTTTCTGCACAAAAGCGATTCTTGCGAAGCAATGTGAACACTTCTGCTTCCCAGGCACAGAGAAGGTGCTAGCAGGGAATTCTCTGCCTGCCTTTCCCCAGTGCTCTGCAAGCTCTCCAGGACAACATAGAATCTGGGGCTTTGTGCTTTCTTTCGTTCTGAACAAGTGTTACTGTTTTCTGCACAAAAGCGTTTCTGCGAAGCAATGTGAACACTTCTGCTTCCCAGGCACAGAGAAGGTGCTAGCAGGGAATTCTCTGCCTGCCTTTCCCCAGTGCTCTGCAAGCTCTCCAGGACAACATAAAATCTGGGGCTCTGTGCTTTCTTTCCTTCTGAACAAGTGTTACTGTTTTCTGCACAAAAGCGATTCTGCGAAGCAATGTGAACACTTCTGCTTCCCAGGCACAGAGAAGGTGCTAGCAGGGAATTCTCTGCCTGCCTTTCCCCAGTGCTCTGCAAGCTCTCCAGGACAACATAGAATCTGGGGCTCTGTGCTTTCTTTCGTTCTGAACAAGTGTTACTGTTTTCTGCACAAAAGCGATTCTTGCGAAGCAATGTGAACAGGCACAGAGAAGGTGCTAGCAGGGAATTCTCTGCCTGCCTTTCCCCAGTGCTCTGCAAGCTCTCCAGGACAACATAAAATCTGGGGCTCTGGTCTTTCTTTCTTCTGAACAAGTGTTAGTGTTTTCTGCACAGAAGCGATTCTTGCGAAGCAATGTGATCACTTCTGCTTCCCAGGCACAGAGAAGGTGCTAGCAGGGAATTCTCTGCCTGCCTTTCCCCAGTGCTCTGCAAGCTCTCCAGGACAACATAGAATCTGGGGCTCTGTGCTTTCTTTCCTTCTGAACAAGTGTTACTGTTTTCTGCACAAAAGCGATTCTGCGAAGCAATGTGAACACTTCTGCTTCCCAGGCACAGAGAAGGTGCTAGCAAGGAATTCTCTGCCTGCCTTTCCCCAGTGCTCTGCAAGCTCTCCAGGACAACATAGAATCTGGGGCTCTGTGCTTTATTTCGTTCTGAACAAGTGTTACTGTTTTCTGCACAAAAGCGATTCTTGCGAAGCAATGTGAACACTTCTGCTTCCCAGGCACAGAGAAGGTGCTAGCAGGGAATTCTCTGCCTGCCTTTCCCCAGTGCTCTGCAAGCTCTCCAGGACAACATAGAATCTGGGGCTCTGTGTTTTCTTTCGTTCTGAACAAGTGTTACTGTTTTCTGCACAAAAGCGATTCTGCGAAGCAATGTGAACAGGCACAGAGAAGGTGCTAGCAGGGAATTCTCTGCCTGCCTTTCCCCAGTGCTCTGCAAGCTCTCCAGGACAACATAGAATCTGGGGCTCTCTGCTTTCTTTCGTTCTGAACAAGTGTTACTGTTTTCTGCACAAAAGCGATTCTTGTGAAGCAATGTGAACACTTCTGCTTCCCAGGCACAGAGAAGGTGCTAGCAGGGAATTCTCTGCCTGCCTTTCCCCAGTGCTCTGCAAGCTCTCCAGGACAACATAGAATCTGGGGCTCTGTGCTTTCTTTCGTTCTGAACAAGTGTTACTGTTTTCTGCACAAAAGCGATTCTGCGAAGCAATGTGAACACTTCTGCTTCCCAGGCACAGAGAAGGTGCTAGCAAGGAATTCTCTGCCTGCCTTTCCCCAGTGCTCTGCAAGCTCTCCAGGACAACATAGAATCTGGGGCTCTGTGCTTTCTTTCCTTCTGAACAAGTGTTACTGTTTTCTGCACAAAAGCGATTCTTGCGAAGCAATGTGAACAGGCACAGAGAAGGTGCTATCAGGGAATTCTCTGCCTGCCTTTCCCCAGTGCTCTGGAAGCTCTCCAGGACAACATAAAATCTGGGGCTCTGTGCTTTCTTTCCTTCTGAACAAGTGTTACTGTTTTCTGCACAAAAGCGATTCTGCGAAGCAATGTGAACACTTCTGCTTCACAGGCACAGAGAAGGTGCTAGCAAGGAATTCTCTGCCTGCCTTTCCCCAGTGCTCTGCAAGCTCTCCAGGACAACATAGAATCTGGGGCTCTGTGCTTTCTTTCGTTCTGAACAAGTGTTACTGTTTTCTGCACAAAAGCGATTCTTGCGAAGCAATGTGAACACTTCTGCTTCCCAGGCACAGAGAAGGTGCTAGCAAGGAATTCTCTGCCTGCCTTTCCCCAGTGCTCTGCAAGCTCTCCAGGACAACATAGAATCTGGGGCTCTGTGCTTTCTTTTGTTCTGAACAAGTGTTACTGTTTTCTGCACAAAATCGATTCTTGCGAAGCAATGTGAACACTTCTGCTTCCCAGGCACAGAGAAGGTGCTAGCAGGGAATTCTCTGCCTGCCTTTCCCCAGTGCTCTGCAAGCTCTCCAGGACAACATAGAATCTGGGGCTCTGTGCTTTCTTTCCTTCTGAACAAGTGTTACTGTTTTCTGCACAAAAGCGATTCTTGCGAAGCAATGTGAACAGGCACAGAGAAGGTGCTAGCAGGGAATTCTCTGCCTGCCTTTCCCCAGTGCTCTGCAAGCTCTCCGGGACAACATAAAATCTGGGGCTCTGTGCTTTCTTTCGTTCTGAACAAGTGTTACTGTTTTCTGCACAAAAGCGATTCTGCGAAGCAATGTGAACACTTCTGCTTCCCAGGCACAGAGAAGGTGCTAGCAAGGAATTCTCTGCCTGCCTTTCCCCAGTGCTCTGCAAGCTCTCCAGGACAACATAGAATCTGGGGCTCTCTGCTTTCTTTCGTTCTGAACAAGTGTTACTGTTTTCTGCACAAAAGCGATTCTGCGAAGCAATGTGAACAGGCACAGAGAAGGTGCTATCAGGGAATTCTCTGCCTGCCTTTCCCCAGTGCTCTGCAAGCTCTCCAGGACAACATAAAATCTGGGGCTCTGTGCTTTCTTTCCTTCTGAACAAGTGTTACTGTTTTCTGCACAAAAGCGATTCTTGCGAAGCAATGTGAACAGGCACAGAGAAGGTGCTAGCAGGGAATTCTCTGCCTGCCTTTCCCCAGTACTCTGCAAGCTCTCCAGGACAACATAAAATCTGGGGCTCTGTGCTTTCTTTCCTTCTGAACAAGTGTTACTGTTTTCTGCACAAAAGCGATTCTTGCGAAGCAATGTGAACACTTCTGCTTCGCAGGCACAGAGAAGGTGCTAGCAAGGAATTCTCTGCCTGCCTTTCCCCAGTGCTCTGCAAGCTCTCCAGGACAACATAAAATCTAGAGCTCTGTGCTTTCTTTCGTTCTGAACAAGTGTTACTGTTTTCTGCACAAAAGCGATTCTGCGAAGCAATGTGAACAGGCACAGAGAAGGTGCTAGCAGGGAATTCTCTGCCTGCCTTTCCCCAGTGCTCTGCAAGCTCTCCAGGACAACATAGAATCTGGGGCTCTGTGCTTTATTTCGTTCTGAACAAGTGTTACTGTTTTCTGCACAAAAGCGATTCTTGCGAAGCAATGTGAACACTTCTGCTTCCCAGGCACAGAGAAGGTGCTAGCAGGGAATTCTCTGCCTGCCTTTCCCCAGTGCTCTGCAAGCTCTCCAGGACAACATAGAATCTGGGGCTCTGTGCTTTCTTTCCTTCTGAACAAGTGTTACTGTTTTCTGCACAAAAGCGATTCTGCGAAGCAATGTGAACACTTCTGCTTCCCAGGCACAGAGAAGGTGCTAGCACGGAATTCTCTGCCTGCCTTTCCCCAGTGCTCTGCAAGCTCTCCAGGACAACATAAAACCTGGGGCTCTGTGCTTTCTTTCGTTCTGAACAAGTGTTACTGTTTTCTGCACAAAAGCGATTCTGCGAAGCAATGTGAACAGGCACAGAGAAGGTGCTAGCAGGGAATTCTCTGCCTGCCTTTCCCCAGTGCTCTGCAAGCTCTCCAGGACAACATAGAATCTGGGGCTCTCTGCTTTCTTTCGTTCTGAACAAGTGTTACTGTTTTCTGCACAAAAGCGATTCTTGCGAAGCAATGTGAACACTTCTGCTTCCCAGGCACAGAGAAGGTGCTAGCAGGGAATTCTCTGCCTGCCTTTCCCCAGTGCTCTGCAAGCTCTCCAGGACAACATAGAATCTGGGGCTCTGTGCTTTCTTTCGTTCTGAACAAGTGTTACTGTTTTCTGCACAAAAGCGATTCTGCGAAGCAATGTGAACACTTCTGCTTCCCAGGCACAGAGAAGGTGCTAGCAAGGAATTCTCTGCCTGCCTTTCCCCAGTGCTCTGCAAGCTCTCCAGGACAACATAGAATCTGGGGCTCTGTGCTTTCTTTCCTTCTGAACAAGTGTTACTGTTTTCTGCACAAAAGCGATTCTTGCGAAGCAATGTGAACAGGCACAGAGAAGGTGCTATCAGGGAATTCTCTGCCTGCCTTTCCCCAGTGCTCTGCAAGCTCTCCAGGACAACATAAAATCTGGGGCTCTGTGCTTTCTTTCCTTCTGAACAAGTGTTACTGTTTTCTGCACAAAAGCGATTCTGCGAAGCAATGTGAACACTTCTGCTTCACAGGCACAGAGAAGGTGCTAGCAAGGAATTCTCTGCCTGCCTTTCCCCAGTGCTCTGCAAGCTCTCCAGGACAACATAGAATCTGGGGCTCTGTAATTTCTTTCGTTCTGAACAAGTGTTACTGTTTTCTGCACACAAGCGATTCTTGCGAAGCAATGTGAACACTTCTGCTTCCCAGGCACAGAGAAGGTGCTAGCAAGGAATTCTCTGCCTGCCTTTCCCCAGTGCTCTGCAAGCTCTCCAGGACAACATAGAATCTGGGGCTCTGTGCTTTCTTTTGTTCTGAACAAGTGTTACTGTTTTCTGCACAAAATCGATACTTGCGAAGCAATGTGAACACTTCTGCTTCCCAGGCACAGAGAAGGTGCTAGCAGGGAATTCTCTGCCTGCCTTTCCCCAGTGCTCTGCAAGCTCTCCAGGACAACATAGAATCTGGGGCTCTGTGCTTTCTTTCCTTCTGAACAAGTGTTACTGTTTTCTGCACAAAAGCGATTCTGCGAAGCAATGTGAACAGGCACAGAGAAGGTGCTAGCAGGGAATTCTCTGCCTGCCTTTCCCCAGTGCTCTGCAAGCTCTCCGGGACAACATAAAATTTGTGGCTCTGTGCTTTCTTTCGTTCTGAACAAGTGTTACTGTTTTCTGCACAAAAGCGATTCTGCGAAGCAATGTGAACACTTCTGCTTCCCAGGCACAGAGAAGGTGCTAGCAAGGAATTCTCTGCCTGCCTTTCCCCAGTGCTCTGCAAGCTCTCCAGGACAACATAGAATCTGGGGCTCTCTGCTTTCTTTCGTTCTGAACAAGTGTTACTGTTTTCTGCACAAAAGCGATTCTGCGAAGCAATGTGAACAGGCACAGAGAAGGTGCTAGCAGGGAATTCTCTGCCTGCCTTTCCCCAGTGCTCTGCAAGCTCTCCAGGACAACATAAAATCTGGGGCTCTGTGCTTTCTTTCCTTCTGAACAAGTGTTACTGTTTTCTGCACAAAAGCGATTCTGCGAAGCAATGTGAACACTTCTGCTTCCCAGGCACAGAGAAGGTGCTAGCAGGGAATTCTCTTCCTGGCTTTCCCCAGTGCTCTGCAAGCTCTCCAGGACAACATAAAATCTGGGGCTCTGTGCTTTCTTTCCTTCTGAACAAGTGTTACTGTTTTCTGCACAAAAGCGATTCTGCGAAGCAATGTGAACACTTCTGCTTCCCAGGCACAGAGAAGGTGCTAGCAGGGAATTCTCTGCCTGCCTTTCCCCAGTGCTCTGCAAGCTCTCCAGGACAACATAGAATCTGGGGCTCTGTGCTTTCTTTCGTTCTGAACAAGTGTTACTGTTTTCTGCACAAAAGCGATTCTTGCGAAGCAATGTGAACACTTCTGCTTCCCAGGCACAGAGAAGGTGCTAGCAGGGAATTCTCTGCCTGCCTTTCCCCAGTGCTCTGCAAGCTCTCCAGGACAACATAGAATCTGGGGCTTTGTGCTTTCTTTCGTTCTGAACAAGTGTTACTGTTTTCTGCACAAAAGCGTTTCTGCGAAGCAATGTGAACACTTCTGCTTCCCAGGCACAGAGAAGGTGCTAGCAGGGAATTCTCTGCCTGCCTTTCCCCAGTGCTCTGCAAGCTCTCCAGGACAACATAAAATCTGGGGCTCTGTGCTTTCTTTCCTTCTGAACAAGTGTTACTGTTTTCTGCACAAAAGCGATTCTGCGAAGCAATGTGAACACTTCTGCTTCCCAGGCACAGAGAAGGTGCTAGCAGGGAATTCTCTGCCTGCCTTTCCCCAGTGCTCTGCAAGCTCTCCAGGACAACATAGAATCTGGGGCTCTGTGCTTTCTTTCGTTCTGAACAAGTGTTACTGTTTTCTGCACAAAAGCGATTCTTGCGAAGCAATGTGAACAGGCACAGAGAAGGTGCTAGCAGGGAATTCTCTGCCTGCCTTTCCCCAGTGCTCTGCAAGCTCTCCAGGACAACATAAAATCTGGGGCTCTGTGCTTTCTTTCCTTCTGAACAAGTGTTACTGTTTTCTGCACAAAAGCGATTCTGCGAAGCAATGTGAACACTTCTGCTTCCCAGGCACAGAGAAGGTGCTAGCAAGGAATTCTCTGCCTGCCTTTCCCCAGTGCTCTGCAAGCTCTCCAGGACAACATAGAATCTGGGGCTCTCTGCTTTCTTTCGTTCTGAACAAGTGTTACTGTTTTCTGCACAAAAGCGATTCCTGCGAAGCAATGTGAACACTTCTGCTTCCCAGGCACAGAGAAGGTGCTAGCAGGGAATTCTCTGCCTGCCTTTCCCCAGTGCTCTGCAAGCTCTCCAGGACAACATAGAATCTGGGGCTTTGTGCTTTCTTTCGTTCTGAACAAGTGTTACTGTTTTCTGCACAAAAGCGTTTCTGCGAAGCAATGTGAACACTTCTGCTTCCCAGGCACAGAGAAGGTGCTAGCAGGGAATTCTCTGCCTGCCTTTCCCCAGTGCTCTGCAAGCTCTCCAGGACAACATAAAATCTGGGGCTCTGTGCTTTCTTTCGTTCTGAACAAGTGTTACTGTTTTCTGCACAAAAGCGATTCTGCGAAGCAATGTGAACACTTCTGCTTCCCAGGCACAGAGAAGGTGCTAGCAGGGAATTCTCTGCCTGCCTTTCCCCAGTGCTCTGCAAGCTCTCCAGGACAACATAGAATCTGGGGCTCTGTGCTTTATTTCCTTCTGAACAAGTGTTACTGTTTTCTGCACAAAAGCGATTCTGCGAAGCAATGTGAACACTTCTGCTTCCCAGGCACAGAGAAGGTGCTAGCAGGGAATTCTCTGCCTGCCTTTCCCCAGTGCTCTGCAAGCTCTCCAGGACAACATAAAATCTGGGGCTCTGTGCTTTCTTTCGTTCTGAACAAGTGTTACTGTTTTCTGCACAAAAGCGATTCTTGCGAAGCAATGTGAACAGGCACAGAGAAGGTGCTAGCAGGGAATTCTCTGCCTGCCTTTCCCCAGTGCTCTGCAAGCTCTCCAGGACAACATAGAATCTGGGGCTCTGTGCTTTCTTTCCTTCTGAACAAGTGTTACTGTTTTCTGCACAAAAGCGATTCTTGCGAAGCAATGTGAACACTTCTGCTTCCCAGGCACAGAGAAGGTGCTAGCAGGGAATTCTCTGCCTGCCTTTCCCCAGTGCTCTGCAAGCTCTCCAGGACAACATAGAATCTGGGGCTCTGTGCTTTCTTTCGTTCTGAACAAGTGTTACTGTTTTCTGCACAAAAGCGATTCTGCGAAGCAATGTGAACAGGCACAGAGAAGGTGCTAGCAGGGAATTCTCTGCCTGCCTTTCCCCAGTGCTCTGCAAGCTCTCCAGGACAACATAGAATCTGGGGCTCTGTGCTTTCTTTCCTTCTGAACAAGTGTTACTGTTTTCTGCACAAAAGCGATTCTGCGAAGCAATGTGAACAGGCACAGAGAAGGTGCTATCAGGGAATTCTCTGCCTGCCTTTCCCCAGTGCTCTGCAAGCTCTCCAGGACAACATAAAATCTGGGGCTCTGTGCTTTCTTTCCTTCTGAACAAGTGTTACTGTTTTCTGCACAAAAGCGATTCTGCGAAGCAATGTGAACAGGCACAGAGAAGGTGCTAGCAGGGAATTCTCTGCCTGCCTTTCCCCAGTGCTCTGCAAGCTCTCCAGGACAACATAGAATCTGGGGCTCTGTGCTTTCTTTCGTTCTGAACAAGTGTTACAGTTTTCTGCACACAAGCGATTCTTGCGAAGCAATGTGAACACTTCTGCTTCCCAGGCACAGAGAAGGTGCTAACAAGGAATTCTCTGCCTGCCTTTCCCCAGTGCTCTGCAAGCTCTCCAGGACAACACAGAATCTGGGGCTCTGTGCTTTCTTTCGTTCTGAACAAGTGTTACTGTTTTCTGCACAAAAGCGATTCTGCGAAGCAATGTGAACACTTCTGCTTCCCAGGCACAGAGAAGGTGCTAGCAGGGAATTCTCTGCCTGCCTTTCCCCAGTGCTCTGCAAGCTCTCCAGGACAACATAGAATCTGGGGCTCTGTGCTTTCTTTCGTTCTGAACAAGTGTTACTGTTTTCTGCACAAAAGCGATTCTGCGAAGGAATGTGAACAGGCACAGAGAAGGTGCTAGCAAGGAATTCTCTGCCTGCCTTTCCCCAGTGCTCTGCAAGCTCTCCAGGACAACATAAAATCTGGGGCTCTGTGCTTTCTTTCCTTCTGAACAAGTGTTACTGTTTTCTGCACAAAAGCGATTCTGCGAAGCAATGTGAACACTTCTGCTTCCCAGGCACAGAGAAGGTGCTAGCAAGGAATTCTCTGCCTGCCTTTCCCCAGTGCTCTGCAAGCTCTCCAGGACAACATAGAATCTGGGGCTCTCTTCTTTCTTTCGTTCTGAACAAGTGTTACTGTTTTCTGCACAAAAGCGATTCTTGCGAAGCAATGTGAACACTTCTGCTTCCCAGGCACAGAGAAGGTGCTAGCAGGGAATTCTCTGCCTGCCTTTCCCCAGTGCTCTGCAAGCTCTCCAGGACAACATAGAATCTGGGGCTTTGTGCTTTCTTTCGTTCTGAACAAGTGTTACTGTTTTCTGCACAAAAGCGTTTCTGCGAAGCAATGTGAACACTTCTGCTTCCCAGGCACAGAGAAGGTGCTAGCAGGGAATTCTCTGCCTGCCTTTCCCCAGTGCTCTGCAAGCTCTCCAGGACAACATAAAATCTGGGGCTCTGTGCTTTCTTTCCTTCTGAACAAGTGTTACTGTTTTCTGCACAAAAGCGATTCTGCGAAGCAATGTGAACACTTCTGCTTCCCAGGCACAGAGAAGGTGCTAGCAGGGAATTCTCTGCCTGCCTTTCCCCAGTGCTCTGCAAGCTCTCCAGGACAACATAGAATCTGGGGCTCTGTGCTTTCTTTCGTTCTGAACAAGTGTTACTGTTTTCTGCACAAAAGCGATTCTTGCGAAGCAATGTGAACAGGCACAGAGAAGGTGCTAGCAGGGAATTCTCTGCCTGCCTTTCCCCAGTGCTCTGCAAGCTCTCCAGGACAACATAAAATCTGGGGCTCTGGTCTTTCTTTCTTCTGAACAAGTGTTAGTGTTTTCTGCACAGAAGCGATTCTTGCGAAGCAATGTGATCACTTCTGCTTCCCAGGCACAGAGAAGGTGCTAGCAGGGAATTCTCTGCCTGCCTTTCCCCAGTGCTCTGCAAGCTCTCCAGGACAACATAGAATCTGGGGCTCTGTGCTTTCTTTCCTTCTGAACAAGTGTTACTGTTTTCTGCACAAAAGCGATTCTGCGAAGCAATGTGAACACTTCTGCTTCCCAGGCACAGAGAAGGTGCTAGCAAGGAATTCTCTGCCTGCCTTTCCCCAGTGCTCTGCAAGCTCTCCAGGACAACATAGAATCTGGGGCTCTGTGCTTTATTTCGTTCTGAACAAGTGTTACTGTTTTCTGCACAAAAGCGATTCTTGCGAAGCAATGTGAACACTTCTGCTTCCCAGGCACAGAGAAGGTGCTAGCAGGGAATTCTCTGCCTGCCTTTCCCCAGTGCTCTGCAAGCTCTCCAGGACAACATAGAATCTGGGGCTCTGTGTTTTCTTTCGTTCTGAACAAGTGTTACTGTTTTCTGCACAAAAGCGATTCTGCGAAGCAATGTGAACAGGCACAGAGAAGGTGCTAGCAGGGAATTCTCTGCCTGCCTTTCCCCAGTGCTCTGCAAGCTCTCCAGGACAACATAGAATCTGGGGCTCTCTGCTTTCTTTCGTTCTGAACAAGTGTTACTGTTTTCTGCACAAAAGCGATTCTTGTGAAGCAATGTGAACACTTCTGCTTCCCAGGCACAGAGAAGGTGCTAGCAGGGAATTCTCTGCCTGCCTTTCCCCAGTGCTCTGCAAGCTCTCCAGGACAACATAGAATCTGGGGCTCTGTGCTTTCTTTCGTTCTGAACAAGTGTTACTGTTTTCTGCACAAAAGCGATTCTGCGAAGCAATGTGAACACTTCTGCTTCCCAGGCACAGAGAAGGTGCTAGCAAGGAATTCTCTGCCTGCCTTTCCCCAGTGCTCTGCAAGCTCTCCAGGACAACATAGAATCTGGGGCTCTGTGCTTTCTTTCCTTCTGAACAAGTGTTACTGTTTTCTGCACAAAAGCGATTCTTGCGAAGCAATGTGAACAGGCACAGAGAAGGTGCTATCAGGGAATTCTCTGCCTGCCTTTCCCCAGTGCTCTGGAAGCTCTCCAGGACAACATAAAATCTGGGGCTCTGTGCTTTCTTTCCTTCTGAACAAGTGTTACTGTTTTCTGCACAAAAGCGATTCTGCGAAGCAATGTGAACACTTCTGCTTCACAGGCACAGAGAAGGTGCTAGCAAGGAATTCTCTGCCTGCCTTTCCCCAGTGCTCTGCAAGCTCTCCAGGACAACATAGAATCTGGGGCTCTGTGCTTTCTTTCGTTCTGAACAAGTGTTACTGTTTTCTGCACAAAAGCGATTCTTGCGAAGCAATGTGAACACTTCTGCTTCCCAGGCACAGAGAAGGTGCTAGCAAGGAATTCTCTGCCTGCCTTTCCCCAGTGCTCTGCAAGCTCTCCAGGACAACATAGAATCTGGGGCTCTGTGCTTTCTTTTGTTCTGAACAAGTGTTACTGTTTTCTGCACAAAATCGATTCTTGCGAAGCAATGTGAACACTTCTGCTTCCCAGGCACAGAGAAGGTGCTAGCAGGGAATTCTCTGCCTGCCTTTCCCCAGTGCTCTGCAAGCTCTCCAGGACAACATAGAATCTGGGGCTCTGTGCTTTCTTTCCTTCTGAACAAGTGTTACTGTTTTCTGCACAAAAGCGATTCTTGCGAAGCAATGTGAACAGGCACAGAGAAGGTGCTAGCAGGGAATTCTCTGCCTGCCTTTCCCCAGTGCTCTGCAAGCTCTCCGGGACAACATAAAATCTGGGGCTCTGTGCTTTCTTTCGTTCTGAACAAGTGTTACTGTTTTCTGCACAAAAGCGATTCTGCGAAGCAATGTGAACACTTCTGCTTCCCAGGCACAGAGAAGGTGCTAGCAAGGAATTCTCTGCCTGCCTTTCCCCAGTGCTCTGCAAGCTCTCCAGGACAACATAGAATCTGGGGCTCTCTGCTTTCTTTCGTTCTGAACAAGTGTTACTGTTTTCTGCACAAAAGCGATTCTGCGAAGCAATGTGAACAGGCACAGAGAAGGTGCTATCAGGGAATTCTCTGCCTGCCTTTCCCCAGTGCTCTGCAAGCTCTCCAGGACAACATAAAATCTGGGGCTCTGTGCTTTCTTTCCTTCTGAACAAGTGTTACTGTTTTCTGCACAAAAGCGATTCTTGCGAAGCAATGTGAACAGGCACAGAGAAGGTGCTAGCAGGGAATTCTCTGCCTGCCTTTCCCCAGTACTCTGCAAGCTCTCCAGGACAACATAAAATCTGGGGCTCTGTGCTTTCTTTCCTTCTGAACAAGTGTTACTGTTTTCTGCACAAAAGCGATTCTTGCGAAGCAATGTGAACACTTCTGCTTCGCAGGCACAGAGAAGGTGCTAGCAAGGAATTCTCTGCCTGCCTTTCCCCAGTGCTCTGCAAGCTCTCCAGGACAACATAAAATCTAGAGCTCTGTGCTTTCTTTCGTTCTGAACAAGTGTTACTGTTTTCTGCACAAAAGCGATTCTGCGAAGCAATGTGAACAGGCACAGA
Source organism: Strix aluco (assembly GCF_031877795.1). Taxonomy (NCBI): domain Eukaryota; kingdom Metazoa; phylum Chordata; class Aves; order Strigiformes; family Strigidae; genus Strix; species Strix aluco. The sequence continues at coordinate 980,282 of NW_027436609.1, read as the reverse complement.
GAAGGTGCTAGCAGGGAATTCTCTGCCTGCCTTTCCCCAGTGCTCTGCAAGCTCTCCAGGACAACATAGAATCTGGGGCTCTGTGCTTTATTTCGTTCTGAACAAGTGTTACTGTTTTCTGCACAAAAGCGATTCTTGCGAAGCAATGTGAACACTTCTGCTTCCCAGGCACAGAGAAGGTGCTAGCAGGGAATTCTCTGCCTGCCTTTCCCCAGTGCTCTGCAAGCTCTCCAGGACAACATAGAATCTGGGGCTCTGTGCTTTCTTTCCTTCTGAACAAGTGTTACTGTTTTCTGCACAAAAGCGATTCTGCGAAGCAATGTGAACACTTCTGCTTCCCAGGCACAGAGAAGGTGCTAGCACGGAATTCTCTGCCTGCCTTTCCCCAGTGCTCTGCAAGCTCTCCAGGACAACATAAAACCTGGGGCTCTGTGCTTTCTTTCGTTCTGAACAAGTGTTACTGTTTTCTGCACAAAAGCGATTCTGCGAAGCAATGTGAACAGGCACAGAGAAGGTGCTAGCAGGGAATTCTCTGCCTGCCTTTCCCCAGTGCTCTGCAAGCTCTCCAGGACAACATAGAATCTGGGGCTCTGTGCTTTCTTTCGTTCTGAACAAGTGTTACTGTTTTCTGCACAAAAGCGATTCTGCGAAGCAATGTGAACACTTCTGCTTCCCAGGCACAGAGAAGGTGCTAGCAAGGAATTCTCTGCCTGCCTTTCCCCAGTGCTCTGCAAGCTCTCCAGGACAACATAGAATCTGGGGCTCTGTGCTTTCTTTCCTTCTGAACAAGTGTTACTGTTTTCTGCACAAAAGCGATTCTTGCGAAGCAATGTGAACAGGCACAGAGAAGGTGCTATCAGGGAATTCTCTGCCTGCCTTTCCCCAGTGCTCTGCAAGCTCTCCAGGACAACATAAAATCTGGGGCTCTGTGCTTTCTTTCCTTCTGAACAAGTGTTACTGTTTTCTGCACAAAAGCGATTCTGCGAAGCAATGTGAACACTTCTGCTTCACAGGCACAGAGAAGGTGCTAGCAAGGAATTCTCTGCCTGCCTTTCCCCAGTGCTCTGCAAGCTCTCCAGGACAACATAGAATCTGGGGCTCTGTAATTTCTTTCGTTCTGAACAAGTGTTACTGTTTTCTGCACACAAGCGATTCTTGCGAAGCAATGTGAACACTTCTGCTTCCCAGGCACAGAGAAGGTGCTAGCAAGGAATTCTCTGCCTGCCTTTCCCCAGTGCTCTGCAAGCTCTCCAGGACAACATAGAATCTGGGGCTCTGTGCTTTCTTTTGTTCTGAACAAGTGTTACTGTTTTCTGCACAAAATCGATACTTGCGAAGCAATGTGAACACTTCTGCTTCCCAGGCACAGAGAAGGTGCTAGCAGGGAATTCTCTGCCTGCCTTTCCCCAGTGCTCTGCAAGCTCTCCAGGACAACATAGAATCTGGGGCTCTGTGCTTTCTTTCCTTCTGAACAAGTGTTACTGTTTTCTGCACAAAAGCGATTCTGCGAAGCAATGTGAACAGGCACAGAGAAGGTGCTAGCAGGGAATTCTCTGCCTGCCTTTCCCCAGTGCTCTGCAAGCTCTCCGGGACAACATAAAATTTGTGGCTCTGTGCTTTCTTTCGTTCTGAACAAGTGTTACTGTTTTCTGCACAAAAGCGATTCTGCGAAGCAATGTGAACACTTCTGCTTCCCAGGCACAGAGAAGGTGCTAGCAAGGAATTCTCTGCCTGCCTTTCCCCAGTGCTCTGCAAGCTCTCCAGGACAACATAGAATCTGGGGCTCTCTGCTTTCTTTCGTTCTGAACAAGTGTTACTGTTTTCTGCACAAAAGCGATTCTGCGAAGCAATGTGAACAGGCACAGAGAAGGTGCTAGCAGGGAATTCTCTGCCTGCCTTTCCCCAGTGCTCTGCAAGCTCTCCAGGACAACATAAAATCTGGGGCTCTGTGCTTTCTTTCCTTCTGAACAAGTGTTACTGTTTTCTGCACAAAAGCGATTCTGCGAAGCAATGTGAACACTTCTGCTTCCCAGGCACAGAGAAGGTGCTAGCAGGGAATTCTCTTCCTGGCTTTCCCCAGTGCTCTGCAAGCTCTCCAGGACAACATAAAATCTGGGGCTCTGTGCTTTCTTTCCTTCTGAACAAGTGTTACTGTTTTCTGCACAAAAGCGATTCTGCGAAGCAATGTGAACACTTCTGCTTCCCAGGCACAGAGAAGGTGCTAGCAGGGAATTCTCTGCCTGCCTTTCCCCAGTGCTCTGCAAGCTCTCCAGGACAACATAGAATCTGGGGCTCTGTGCTTTCTTTCGTTCTGAACAAGTGTTACTGTTTTCTGCACAAAAGCGATTCTGCGAAGCAATGTGATCACTTCTGCTTCCCAGGCACAGAGAAGGTGCTAGCAGGGAATTCTCTGCCTGCCTTTCCCCAGTGCTCTGCAAGCTCTCCAGGACAACATAAAATCTGGGACTCTGTGCTTTCTTTCCTTCTGAACAAGTGTTACTGTTTTCTGCACAAAAGCGATTCTGCGAAGCAATGTGATCACTTCTGCTTCCCAGGCACAGAGAAGGTGCTAGCAGGGAATTCTCTGCCTGCCTTTCCCCAGTGCTCTGCAAGCTCTCCAGGACAACATAGAATCTGGGGCTCTGTGCTTTCTTTCCTTCTGAACAAGTGTTACTGTTTTCTGCACAAAAGCGATTCTGCGAAGCAATGTGAACAGGCACAGAGAAGGTGCTAGCAGGGAATTCTCTGCCTGCCTTTCCCCAGTGCTCTGCAAGCTCTCCAGGACAACATAGAATGTGGGGCTCTGTGCTTTCTTTCCTTCTGAACAAGTGTTAGTGTTTTCTGCACAAAAGCGATTCTTGCGAAGCAATGTGATCACTTCTGCTTCCCAGGCACAGAGAAGGTGCTAGCAGGGAATTCTCTGCCTGCCTTTCCCCAGTGCTCTGCAAGCTCTCCAGGACAACAGCAAATCTGGGGCTCTGTGCTTTCTTTCGTTCTGAACAAGTGTTACTGTTTTCTGCACAAAAGCGATTCTGCGAAGCAATGTGAACAGGCACAGAGAAGGTGCTAGCAAGGAATTCTCTGCCTGCCTTTCCCCAGTGCTCTGCAAGCTCTCCAGGACAACATAAAATCTGGGGCTCTGTGCTTTCTTTCGTTCTGAACAAGTGTTACTGTTTTCTGCACAAAAGCGATTCTGCGAAGCAATGTGAACACTTCTGCTTCCCAGGCACAGAGAAGGTGCTAGCAAGGAATTCTCTGCCTGCCTTTCCCCAGTGCTCTGCAAGCTCTCCAGGACAACATAAAATCTGGGGCTCTGTGCTTTCTTTCCTTCTGAACAAGTGTTACTGTTTTCTGCACAAAAGCGGTTCTTGCGAAGCAATGTGAACACTTCTGCTTCCCAGGCACAGAGAAGGTGCTAGCAGGGAATTCTCTGCCTGCCTTTCCCCAGTGCTCTGCAAGCTCTCCAGGACAACATAGAATCTGGGGCTCTGTGCTTTCTTTCGTTCTGAACAAGTGTTACTGTTTTCTGCACAAAAGCGATTCTTGTGAAGCAATGTGAACACTTCTGCTTCCCAGGCACAGAGAAGGTGCTATCAGGGAATTCTCTGCCTGCCTTTCCCCAGTGCTCTGCAAGCTCTCCAGGACAACATAAAATCTGGGGCTCTGTGCTTTCTTTCCTTCTGAAAAAGTGTTAGTGTTTTCTGCACAAAAGCGATTCTTGCGAAGCAATGTGAACACTTCTGCTTCCCAGGCACAGAGAAGGTGCTAGCAGGGAATTCTCTGCCTGCCTTTCCCCAGTGCTCTGCAAGCTCTCCAGGACAACATAGAATCTGGGGCTCTGTGCTTTCTTTCCTTCTGAACAAGTGTTACTGTTTTCTGCACAAAAGCGATTCTGCGAAGCAATGTGAACAGGCACAGAGAAGGTGCTAGCAGGGAATTCTCTGCCTGCCTTTCCCCAGTGCTCTGCAAGCTCTCCAGGACAACATAGAATCTGGGGCTCTGTGCTTTCTTTCCTTCTGAACAAGCGTTAATGTTTTCTGCACAAAAGCGATTCTTGCGAAGCAATGTGAACACTTCTGCTTCCCAGGCACAGAGAAGGTGCTAGCAGGGAATTCTCTGCCTGCCTTTCCCCAGTGCTCTGCAAGCTCTCCAGGACAACATAGAATCTGGGGCTCTGTGCTTTCTTTCGTTCTGAACAAGTGTTACTGTTTTCTGCACAAAAGCGTTTCTGCGAAGCAATGTGAACAGGCACAGAGAAGGTGCTAGCAGGGAATTCTCTGCCTGCCTTTCCCCAGTGCTCTGCAAGCTCTCCAGGACAACATAGAATCTGGGGCTCTGTGCTTTCTTTCGTTCTGAACAAGTGTTACTGTTTTCTGCACAAAAGCGATTCTGCGAAGCAATGTGAACACTTCTGCTTCCCAGGCACAGAGAAGGTGCTAGCAAGGAATTCTCTGCCTGCCTTTCCCCAGTGCTCTGAAAGCTCTCCAGGACAACATAGAATCTGGGGCTCTGTGCTTTCTTTCCTTCTGAACAAGTGTTACTGTTTTCTGCACAAAAGCGATTCTTGCGAAGCAATGTGAACAGGCACAGAGAAGGTGCTATCAGGGAATTCTCTGCCTGCCTTTCCCCAGTGCTCTGCAAGCTCTCCAGGATAACATAAAATCTGGGGCTCTGTGCTTTCTTTCCTTCTGAACAAGTGTTACTGTTTTCTGCACAAAAGCGATTCTGCGAAGCAATGTGAACACTTCTGCTTCGCAGGCACAGAGAAGGTGCTAGCAGGGAATTCTCTGCCTGCCTTTCCCCAGTGCTCTGCAAGCTCTCCAGGACAACATAGAATCTGGGGCTCTGTGCTTTCTTTCGTTCTGAACAAGTGTTACAGTTTTCTGCACACAAGCGATTCTTGCGAAGCAATGTGAACACTTCTGCTTCCCAGGCACAGAGAAGGTGCTAACAAGGAATTCTCTGCCTGCCTTTCCCCAGTGCTCTGCAAGCTCTCCAGGACAACACAGAATCTGGGGCTCTGTGCTTTCTTTCGTTCTGAACAAGTGTTACTGTTTTCTGCACAAAAGCGATTCTGCGAAGCAATGTGAACACTTCGGCTTCCCAGGCACAGAGAAGGTGCTATCAGGGAATTCTCTGCCTGCCTTTCCCCAGTGCTCTGCAAGCTCTCCAGGACAACATAGAATCTGGGGCTCTGTGCTTTCTTTCCTTCTGAACAAGTGTTACTGTTTTCTGCACAAAAGCGATTCTGCGAAGGAATGTGAACAGGCACAGAGAAGGTGCTATCAGGGAATTCTCTGCCTGCCTTTCCCCAGTGCTCTGCAAGCTCTCCAGGACAACATAAAATCTGGGGCTCTGTGCTTTCTTTCCTTCTGAACAAGTGTTACTGTTTTCTGCACAAAAGCGATTCTGCGAAGCAATGTGAACAGGCACAGAGAAGGTGCTAGCAGGGAATTCTCTGCCTGCCTTTCCCCAGTGCTCTGCAAGCTCTCCAGGACAACATAAAATCTGGGGCTCTGTGCTTTCTTTCCTTCTGAACAAGTGTTACTGTTTTCTGCACAAAAGCGATTCTGCGAAGCAATGTGAACACTTCTGCTTCCCAGGCACAGAGAAGGTGCTAGCAAGGAATTCTCTGCCTGCCTTTCCCCAGTGCTCTGTAAGCTCTCCAGGACAACATAGAATCTGGGGCTCTCTGCTTTCTTTCGTTCTGAACAACTGTTACTGTTTTCTGCACAAAAGCGATTCTTGCGAAGCAATGTGAACACTTCTGCTTCCCAGGCACAGAGAAGGTGCTAGCAGGGAATTCTCTGCCTGCCTTTCCCCAGTGCTCTGCAAGCTCTCCAGGACAACATAAAATCTGGGGCTTTGTGCTTTCTTTCGTTCTGAACAAGTGTTACTGTTTTCTGCACAAAAGCGTTTCTGCGAAGCAATGTGAACACTTCTGCTTCCCAGGCACAGAGAAGGTGCTAGCAGGGAATTCTCTGCCTGCCTTTCCCCAGTGCTCTGCAAGCTCTCCAGGACAACATAAAATCTGGGGCTCTGTGCTTTCTTTCCTTCTGAACAAGTGTTACTGTTTTCTGCACAAAAGCGATTCTGCGAAGCAATGTGAACACTTCTGCTTCCCAGGCACAGAGAAGGTGCTAGCAGGGAATTCTCTGCCTGCCTTTCCCCAGTGCTCTGCAAGCTCTCCAGGACAACATAGAATCTGGGGCTCTGTGCTTTATTTCGTTCTGAACAAGTGTTACTGTTTTCTGCACAAAAGCGATTCTTGCGAAGCAATGTGAACACTTCTGCTTCCCAGGCACAGAGAAGGTGCTAGCAGGGAATTCTCTGCCTGCCTTTCCCCAGTGCTCTGCAAGCTCTCCAGGACAACATAGAATCTGGGGCTCTGTGCTTTCTTTCCTTCTGAACAAGTGTTACTGTTTTCTGCACAAAAGCGATTCTGCGAAGCAATGTGAACACTTCTGCTTCCCAGGCACAGAGAAGGTGCTAGCAGGGAATTCTCTGCCTGCCTTTCCCCAGTGCTCTGAAAGCTCTCCAGGACAACATAGAATCTGGGGCTCTGTGCTTTCTTTCGTTCTGAACAAGTGTTACTGTTTTCTGCACAAAAGCGATTCTTGCGAAGCAATGTGAACAGGCACAGAGAAGGTGCTAGCAGGGAATTCTCTGCCTGCCTTTCCCCAGTGCTCTGCAAGCTCTCCAGGACAACATAGAATCTGGGGCTCTGTGCTTTCTTTCCTTCTGAACAAGTGTTACTGTTTTCTGCACAAAAGCGATTCTGCGAAGCAATGTGAACACTTCTGCTTCCCAGGCACAGAGAAGGTGCTAGCAAGGAATTCTCTGCCTGCCTTTCCCCAGTGCTCTGCAAGCTCTCCAGGACAACATAGAATCTGGGGCTCTGTGCTTTCTTTCCTTCTGAACAAGTGTTAGTGTTTTCTGCACAAAAGCGATTCTTGCGAAGCAATGTGAACACTTCTGCTTCCCAGGCACAGAGAAGGTGCTAGCAGGGAATTCTCTGCCTGCCTTTCCCCAGTGCTCTGCAAGCTCTCCAGGACAACATAGAATCTGGGGCTCTGTGCTTTCTTTCGTTCTGAACAAGTGTTACTGTTTTCTGCACAAAAGCGATTCTGCGAAGCAATGTGAACAGGCACAGAGAAGGTGCTAGCAGGGAATTCTCTGCCTGCCTTTCCCCAGTGCTCTGCAAGCTCTCCAGGACAACATAGAATCTGGGGCTCTCTGCTTTCTTTCGTTCTGAACAAGTGTTACTGTTTTCTGCACAAAAGCGATTCTTGTGAAGCAATGTGAACACTTCTGCTTCCCAGGCACAGAGAAGGTGCTAGCAGGGAATTCTCTGCCTGCCTTTCCCCAGTGCTCTGCAAGCTCTCCAGGACAACATAGAATCTGGGGCTCTGTGCTTTCTTTCGTTCTGAACAAGTGTTACTGTTTTCTGCACAAAAGCGATTCTGCGAAGCAATGTGAACACTTCTGCTTCCCAGGCACAGAGAAGGTGCTAGCAAGGAATTCTCTGCCTGCCTTTCCCCAGTGCTCTGCAAGCTCTCCAGGACAACATAGAATCTGGGGCTCTGTGCTTTCTTTCCTTCTGAACAAGTGTTACTGTTTTCTGCACAAAAGCGATTCTTGCGAAGCAATGTGAACAGGCACAGAGAAGGTGCTATCAGGGAATTCTATGCCTGCCTTTCCCCAGTGCTCTGGAAGCTCTCCAGGACAACATAAAATCTGGGGCTCTGTGCTTTCTTTCCTTCTGAACAAGTGTTACTGTTTTCTGCACAAAAGCGATTCTGCGAAGCAATGTGAACACTTCTGCTTCACAGGCACAGAGAAGGTGCTAGCAAGGAATTCTCTGCCTGCCTTTCCCCAGTGCTCTGCAAGCTCTCCAGGACAACATAGAATCTGGGGCTCTGTGCTTTCTTTCGTTCTGAACAAGTGTTACTGTTTTCTGCACACAAGCGATTCTTGCGAAGCAATGTGATCACTTCTGCTTCCCAGGCACAGAGAAGGTGCTAGCAGGGAATTCTCTGCCTGCCTTTCCCCAGTGCTCTGCAAGCTCTCCAGGACAACATAGAATCTGGGGCTCTGTGCTTTCTTTTGTTCTGAACAAGTGTTACTGTTTTCTGCACAAAATCGATTCTTGCGAAGCAATGTGAACACTTCTGCTTCCCAGGCACAGAGAAGGTGCTAGTAGGGAATTCTCTGCCTGCCTTTCCCCAGTGCTCTGCAAGCTCTCCAGGACAACATAGAATCTGGGGCTCTGTGCTTTCTTTCCTTCTGAACAAGTGTTACTGTTTTCTGCACAAAAGCGATTCTTGCGAAGCAATGTGAACAGGCACAGAGAAGGTGCTAGCAGGGAATTCTCTGCCTGCCTTTCCCCAGTGCTCTGCAAGCTCTCCGGGACAACATAAAATCTGGGGCTCTGTGCTTTCTTTCGTTCTGAACAAGTGTTACTGTTTTCTGCACAAAAGCGATTCTGCGAAGCAATGTGAACACTTCTGCTTCCCAGGCACAGAGAAGGTGCTAGCAAGGAATTGTCTGCCTGCCTTTCCCCAGTGCTCTGCAAGCTCTCCAGGACAACATAGAATCTGGGGCTCTCTGCTTTCTTTCGTTCTGAACAAGTGTTACTGTTTTCTGCACAAAAGCGATTCTGCGAAGCAATGTGAACAGGCACAGAGAAGGTGCTAGCAGGGAATTCTCTGCCTGCCTTTCCCCAGTGCTCTGCAAGCTCTCCAGGACAACATAAAATCTGGGGCTCTGTGCTTTCTTTCCTTCTGAACAAGTGTTACTGTTTTCTGCACAAAAGCGATTCTGCGAAGCAATGTGAACACTTCTGCTTCCCAGGCACAGAGAAGGTGCTAGCAGGGAATTCTCTTCCTGCCTTTCCCCAGTGCTCTGCAAGCTCTCCAGGACAACATAAAATCTGGGGCTCTGTGCTTTCTTTCCTTCTGAACAAGTGTTACTGTTTTCTGCACAAAAGCAATTCTGCGAAGCAATGTGAACACTTCTGCTTCCCAGGCACAGAGAAGGTGCTAGCAGGGAATTCTCTGCCTGCCTTTCCCCAGTGCTCTGCAAGCTCTCCAGGACAACATAGAATCTGGGGCTCTGTGCTTTCTTTCGTTCTGAACAAGTGTTACTGTTTACTGCACAAAAGCGATTCTGCGAAGCAATGTGAACAGGCACAGAGAAGGTGCTAGCAAGGAATTCTCTGCCTGCCTTTCCCCAGTGCTCTGCAAGCTCTCCAGGACAACATAGAATCTGGGGCTCTGTGCTTTCTTTCCTTCTGAACAAGTGTTACTGTTTTCTGCACAAAAGCGATTCTGCGAAGCAATGTGAACACTTCTGCTTCCCAGGCACAGAGAAGGTGCTAGCAAGGAATTCTCTGCCTGCCTTTCCCCAGTGCTCTGCAAGCTCTCCAGGACAACATAGAATCTGGGGCTCTGTGCTTTCTTTCCTTCTGAACAAGTGTTAGTGTTTTCTGCACAAAAGCGATTCTTGCGAAGCAATGTGAACACTTCTGCTTCCCAGGCACAGAGAAGGTGCTAGCAGGGAATTCTCTGCCTGCCTTTCCCCAGTGCTCTGCAAGCTCTCCAGGACAACATAGAATCTGGGGCTCTGTGCTTTCTTTCGTTCTGAACAAGTGTTACTGTTTTCTGCACAAAAGCGATTCTGCGAAGCAATGTGAACAGGCACAGAGAAGGTGCTAGCAGGGAATTCTCTGCCTGCCTTTCCCCAGTGCTCTGCAAGCTCTCCAGGACAACATAGAATCTGGGGCTCTCTGCTTTCTTTCGTTCTGAACAAGTGTTACTGTTTTCTGCACAAAAGCGATTCTTGTGAAGCAATGTGAACACTTCTGCTTCCCAGGCACAGAGAAGGTGCTAGCAGGGAATTCTCTGCCTGCCTTTCCCCAGTGCTCTGCAAGCTCTCCAGGACAACATAGAATCTGGGGCTCTGTGCTTTCTTTCGTTCTGAACAAGTGTTACTGTTTTCTGCACAAAAGCGATTCTGCGAAGCAATGTGAACACTTCTGCTTCCCAGGCACAGAGAAGGTGCTAGCAAGGAATTCTCTGCCTGCCTTTCCCCAGTGCTCTGAAAGCTCTCCAGGACAACATAGAATCTGGGGCTCTGTGCTTTCTTTCCTTCTGAACAAGTGTTACTGTTTTCTGCACAAAAGCGATTCTTGCGAAGCAATGTGAACAGGCACAGAGAAGGTGCTATCAGGGAATTCTATGCCTGCCTTTCCCCAGTGCTCTGCAAGCTCTCCAGGACAACATAAAATCTGGGGCTCTGTGCTTTCTTTCCTTCTGAACAAGTGTTACTGTTTTCTGCACAAAAGCGATTCTGCGAAGCAATGTGAACACTTCTGCTTCACAGGCACAGAGAAGGTGCTAGCAAGGAATTCTCTGCCTGCCTTTCCCCAGTGCTCTGCAAGCTCTCCAGGACAACATAGAATCTGGGGCTCTGTGCTTTCTTTCGTTCTGAACAAGTGTTACTGTTTTCTGCACACAAGCGATTCTTGCGAAGCAATGTGATCACTTCTGCTTCCCAGGCACAGAGAAGGTGCTAGCAGGGAATTCTCTGCCTGCCTTTCCCCAGTGCTCTGCAAGCTCTCCAGGACAACATAGAATCTGGGGCTCTGTGCTTTCTTTCGTTCTGAACAAGTGTTACTGTTTTCTGCACAAAAGCGATTCTTGCGAAGCAATGTGAACACTTCTGCTTCCCAGGCACAGAGAAGGTGCTAGTAGGGAATTCTCTGCCTGCCTTTCCCCAGTGCTCTGCAAGCTCTCCAGGACAACATAGAATCTGGGGCTCTGTGCTTTCTTTCCTTCTGAACAAGTGTTACTGTTTTCTGCACAAAAGCGATTCTTGCGAAGCAATGTGAACAGGCACAGAGAAGGTGCTAGCAGGGAATTCTCTGCCTGCCTTTCCCCAGTGCTCTGCAAGCTCTCCGGGACAACATAAAATCTGGGGCTCTGTGCTTTCTTTCGTTCTGAACAAGTGTTACTGTTTTCTGCACAAAAGCGATTCTGCGAAGCAATGTGAACACTTCTGCTTCCCAGGCACAGAGAAGGTGCTAGCAAGGAATTGTCTGCCTGCCTTTCCCCAGTGCTCTGCAAGCTCTCCAGGACAACATAGAATCTGGGGCTCTCTGCTTTCTTTCGTTCTGAACAAGTGTTACTGTTTTCTGCACAAAAGCGATTCTGCGAAGCAATGTGAACAGGCACAGAGAAGGTGCTAGCAGGGAATTCTCTGCCTGCCTTTCCCCAGTGCTCTGCAAGCTCTCCAGGACAACATAAAATCTGGGGCTCTGTGCTTTCTTTCCTTCTGAACAAGTGTTACTGTTTTCTGCACAAAAGCGATTCTGCGAAGCAATGTGAACACTTCTGCTTCCCAGGCACAGAGAAGGTGCTAGCAGGGAATTCTCTTCCTGCCTTTCCCCAGTGCTCTGCAAGCTCTCCAGGACAACATAAAATCTGGGGCTCTGTGCTTTCTTTCCTTCTGAACAAGTGTTACTGTTTTCTGCACAAAAGCAATTCTGCGAAGCAATGTGAACACTTCTGCTTCCCAGGCACAGAGAAGGTGCTAGCAGGGAATTCTCTGCCTGCCTTTCCCCAGTGCTCTGCAAGCTCTCCAGGACAACATAGAATCTGGGGCTCTGTGCTTTCTTTCGTTCTGAACAAGTGTTACTGTTTACTGCACAAAAGCGATTCTGCGAAGCAATGTGAACAGGCACAGAGAAGGTGCTAGCAAGGAATTCTCTGCCTGCCTTTCCCCAGTGCTCTGCAAGCTCTCCAGGACAACATAAAATCTAGAGCTCTGTGCTTTCTTTCGTTCTGAACAAGTGTTACTGTTTTCTGCACAAAAGCGATTCTGCGAAGCAATGTGAACAGGCACAGAGAAGGTGCTAGCAGGGAATTCTCTGCCTGCCTTTCCCCAGTGCTCTGCAAGCTCTCCAGGACAACATAAAATCTGGGGCTCTGTGCTTTCTTTCGTTCTGAACAAGTGTTACTGTTTTCTGCACAAAAGCGATTCTTGCGAAGCAATGTGATCACTTCTGCTTCCCAGGCACAGAGAAGGTGCTAGCAGGGAATTCTCTGCCTGCCTTTCCCCAGTGCTCTGCAAGCTCTCCAGGACAACATAGAATCTGGGGCTCTGTGCTTTCTTTCGTTCTGAACAAGTGTTACTGTTTTCTGCACAAAAGCGATTCTGCGAAGCAATGTGATCACTTCTGCTTCCCAGGCACAGAGAAGGTGCTAGCAGGGAATTCTCTGCCTGCCTTTCCCCAGTGCTCTGCAAGCTCTCCAGGACAACATAGAATCTGGGGCTCTGTGCTTTCTTTCCTTCTGAACAAGTGTTACTGTTTTCTGCACAAAAGCGATTCTGCGAAGCAATGTGAACACTTCTGCTTCACAGGCACAGAGAAGGTGCTATCAGGGAATTCTCTGCCTGCCTTTCCCCAGTGCTCTGCAAGCTCTCCAGGACAACATAGAATCTGGGGCTCTGTGCTTTCTTTCGTTCTGAACAAGTGTTACTGTTTTCTGCACAAAAGCGATTCTGCGAAGCAATGTGAACACTTCTGCTTCCCAGGCACAGAGAAGGTGCTAGCAAGGAATTCTCTGCCTGCCTTTCCCCAGTGCTCTGCAAGCTCTCCAGGAAAACAGCAAATCTGGGGCTCTGTGCTTTCTTTCGTTCTGAACAAGTGTTACTGTTTTCTGCACAAAAGCGATTCTGCGAAGCAATGTGAACAGGCACAGAGAAGGTGCTAGCAAGGAATTCTCTGCCTGCCTTTCCCCAGTGCTCTGCAAGCTCTCCAGGACAACATAAAATCTGGGGCTCTGTGCTTTCTTTCGTTCTGAACAAGTGTTACTGTTTTCTGCACAAAAGCGATTCTTGCGAAGCAATGTGAACACTTCTGCTTCCCAGGCACAGAGAAGGTGCTAGCAAGGAATTCTCTGCCTGCCTTTCCCCAGTGCTCTGCAAGCTCTCCAGGACAACATAAAATCTGGGGCTCTGTGCTTTCTTTCCTTCTGAACAAGTGTTACTGTTTTCTGCACAAAAGCGGTTCTTGCGAAGCAATGTGAACACTTCTGCTTCCCAGGCACAGAGAAGGTGCTAGCAGGGAATTCTCTGCCTGCCTTTCCCCAGTGCTCTGCAAGCTCTCCAGGACAACATAGAATCTGGGGCTCTGTGCTTTCTTTCGTTCTGAACAAGTGTTACTGTTTTCTGCACAAAAGCGATTCTTGTGAAGCAATGTGAACACTTCTGCTTCCCAGGCACAGAGAAGGTGCTATCAGGGAATTCTCTGCCTGCCTTTCCCCAGTGCTCTGCAAGCTCTCCAGGACAACATAAAATCTGGGGCTCTGTGCTTTCTTTCCTTCTGAAAAAGTGTTAGTGTTTTCTGCACAAAAGCGATTCTTGCGAAGCAATGTGAACACTTCTGCTTCCCAGGCACAGAGAAGGTGCTAGCAGGGAATTCTCTGCCTGCCTTTCCCCAGTGCTCTGCAAGCTCTCCAGGACAACATAGAATCTGGGGCTCTGTGCTTTCTTTCCTTCTGAACAAGTGTTACTGTTTTCTGCACAAAAGCGATTCTGCGAAGCAATGTGAACAGGCACAGAGAAGGTGCTAGCAGGGAATTCTCTGCCTGCCTTTCCCCAGTGCTCTGCAAGCTCTCCAGGACAACATAGAATCTGGGGCTCTGTGCTTTCTTTCGTTCTGAACAAGTGTTACTGTTTTCTGCACAAAAGCGATTCTTGCGAAGCAATGTGAACACTTCTGCTTCCCAGGCACAGAGAAGGTGCTAGCAGGGAATTCTCTGCCTGCCTTTCCCCAGTGCTCTGCAAGCTCTCCAGGACAACATAGAATCTGGGGCTCTGTGCTTTCTTTCGTTCTGAACAAGTGTTACTGTTTTCTGCACAAAAGCGATTCTGCGAAGCAATGTGAACACTTCTGCTTCCCAGGCACAGAGAAGGTGCTAGCAAGGAATTCTCTGCCTGCCTTTCCCCAGTGCTCTGCAAGCTCTCCAGGACAACATAGAATCTGGGGCTCTGTGCTTTCTTTCGTTCTGAACAAGTGTTACTGTTTTCTGCACAAAAGCGATTCTTGCGAAGCAATGTGAACAGGCACAGAGAAGGTGCTATCAGGGAATTCTCTGCCTGCCTTTCCCCAGTGCTCTGCAAGCTCTCCAGGACAACATAAAATCTGGGGCTCTGTGCTTTCTTTCCTTCTGAAAAAGTGTTAGTGTTTTCTGCACAAAAGCGATTCTTGCGAAGCAATGTGAACACTTCTGCTTCCCAGGCACAGAGAAGGTGCTAGCAGGGAATTCTCTGCCTGCCTTTCCCCAGTGCTCTGCAAGCTCTCCAGGACAACATAGAATCTGGGGCTCTGTGCTTTCTTTCGTTCTGAACAAGTGTTACTGTTTTCTGCACAAAAGCGATTCTGCGAAGCAATGTGAACAGGCACAGAGAAGGTGCTAGCAGGGAATTCTCTGCCTGCCTTTCCCCAGTGCTCTGCAAGCTCTCCAGGACAACATAGAATCTGGGGCTCTGTGCTTTCTTTCCTTCTGAACAAGTGTTAGTGTTTTCTGCACAAAAGCGATTCTTGCGAAGCAATGTGAACACTTCTGCTTCCCAGGCACAGAGAAGGTGCTAGCAGGGAATTCTCTGCCTGCCTTTCCCCAGTGCTCTGCAAGCTCTCCAGGACAACATAGAATCTGGGGCTCTGTGCTTTCTTTCGTTCTGAACAAGTGTTACTGTTTTCTGCACAAAAGCGATTCTGCGAAGCAATGTGAACACTTCTGCTTCCCAGGCACAGAGAAGGTGCTAGCAAGGAATTCTCTGCCTGCCTTTCCCCAGTGCTCTGAAAGCTCTCCAGGACAACATAGAATCTGGGGCTCTGTGCTTTCTTTCCTTCTGAACAAGTGTTACTGTTTTCTGCACAAAAGCGATTCTTGCGAAGCAATGTGAACAGGCACAGAGAAGGTGCTATCAGGGAATTCTCTGCCTGCCTTTCCCCAGTGCTCTGCAAGCTCTCCAGGACAACATAAAATCTGGGGCTCTGTGCTTTCTTTCCTTCTGAACAAGTGTTACTGTTTTCTGCACAAAAGCGATTCTGCGAAGCAATGTGAACACTTCTGCTTCGCAGGCACAGAGAAGGTGCTAGCAGGGAATTCTCTGCCTGCCTTTCCCCAGTGCTCTGCAAGCTCTCCAGGACAACATAGAATCTGGGGCTCTGTGCTTTCTTTCGTTCTGAACAAGTGTTAAAGTTTTCTGCACACAAGCGATTCTTGCGAAGCAATGTGAACACTTCTGCTTCCCAGGCACAGAGAAGGTGCTAACAAGGAATTCTCTGCCTGCCTTTCCCCAGTGCTCTGCAAGCTCTCCAGGACAACACAGAATCTGGGGCTCTGTGCTTTCTTTCGTTCTGAACAAGTGTTACTGTTTTCTGCACAAAAGCGATTCTGCGAAGCAATGTGAACACTTCGGCTTCCCAGGCACAGAGAAGGTGCTAGCAGGGAATTCTCTGCCTGCCTTTCCCCAGTGCTCTGCAAGCTCTCCAGGACAACATAGAATCTGGGGCTCTGTGCTTTCTTTCGTTCTGAACAAGTGTTACTGTTTTCTGCACAAAAGCGATTCTGCGAAGGAATGTGAACAGGCACAGAGAAGGTGCTAGCAAGGAATTCTCTGCCTGCCTTTCCCCAGTGCTCTGCAAGCTCTCCAGGACAACATAAAATCTGGGGCTCTGTGCTTTCTTTCCTTCTGAACAAGTGTTACTGTTTTCTGCACAAAAGCGATTCTGCGAAGCAATGTGAACAGGCACAGAGAAGGTGCTAGCAGGGAATTCTCTGCCTGCCTTTCCCCAGTGCTCTGCAAGCTCTCCAGGACAACATAAAATCTGGGGCTCTGTGCTTTCTTTCCTTCTGAACAAGTGTTACTGTTTTCTGCACAAAAGCGATTCTGCGAAGCAATGTGAACACTTCTGCTTCCCAGGCACAGAGAAGGTGCTAGCAGGGAATTCTCTGCCTGCCTTTCCCCAGTGCTCTGCAAGCTCTCCAGGACAACATAGAATCTGGGGCTCTGTGCTTTATTTCGTTCTGAACAAGTGTTACTGTTTTCTGCACAAAAGCGATTCTTGCGAAGCAATGTGAACACTTCTGCTTCCCAGGCACAGAGAAGGTGCTAGCAGGGAATTCTCTGCCTGCCTTTCCCCAGTGCTCTGCAAGCTCTCCAGGACAACATAGAATCTGGGGCTCTGTGCTTTCTTTCCTTCTGAACAAGTGTTACTGTTTTCTGCACAAAAGCGATTCTTGCGAAGCAATGTGAACAGGCACAGAGAAGGTGCTAGCAGGGAATTCTCTGCCTGCCTTTCCCCAGTGCTCTGCAAGCTCTCCAGGACAACATAGAATCTGGGGCTCTGTGCTTTCTTTCGTTCTGAACAAGTGTTACTGTTTTCTGCACAAAAGCGATTCTGTGAAGCAATGTGAACACTTCTGCTTCCCAGGCACAGAGAAGGTGCTAGCAAGGAATTCTCTGCCTGCCTTTCCCCAGTGCTCTGCAAGCTCTCCAGGACAACATAGAATCTGGGGCTCTGTGCTTTCTTTCGTTCTGAACAAGTGTTACTGTTTTCTGCACAAAAGCGATTCTTGCGAAGCAATGTGAACACTTCTGCTTCCCAGGCACAGAGAAGGTGCTAGCAGGGAATTCTCTGCCTGCCTTTCCCCAGTGCTCTGCAAGCTCTCCAGGACAACATAGAATCTGGGGCTCTGTGCTTTCTTTCGTTCTGAACAAGTGTTACTGTTTTCTGCACAAAAGCGATTCTGCGAAGCAATGTGAACAGGCACAGAGAAGGTGCTAGCAAGGAATTCTCTGCCTGCCTTTCCCCAGTGCTCTGCAAGCTCTCCAGGACAACATAGAATCTGGGGCTCTGTGCTTTCTTTCCTTCTGAACAAGTGTTACTGTTTTCTGCACAAAAGCGATTCTTGCGAAGCAATGTGAACAGGCACAGAGAAGGTGCTATCAGGGAATTCTATGCCTGCCTTTCCCCAGTGCTCTGGAAGCTCTCCAGGACAACATAAAATCTGGGGCTCTGTGCTTTCTTTCCTTCTGAACAAGTGTTACTGTTTTCTGCACAAAAGCGATTCTGCGAAGCAATGTGAACACTTCTGCTTCACAGGCACAGAGAAGGTGCTAGCAAGGAATTCTCTGCCTGCCTTTCCCCAGTGCTCTGCAAGCTCTCCAGGACAACATAGAATCTGGGGCTCTGTGCTTTCTTTCGTTCTGAACAAGTGTTACTGTTTTCTGCACACAAGCGATTCTTGCGAAGCAATGTGATCACTTCTGCTTCCCAGGCACAGAGAAGGTGCTAGCAGGGAATTCTCTGCCTGCCTTTCCCCAGTGCTCTGCAAGCTCTCCAGGACAACATAGAATCTGGGGCTCTGTGCTTTCTTTTGTTCTGAACAAGTGTTACTGTTTTCTGCACAAAATCGATTCTTGCGAAGCAATGTGAACACTTCTGCTTCCCAGGCACAGAGAAGGTGCTAGTAGGGAATTCTCTGCCTGCCTTTCCCCAGTGCTCTGCAAGCTCTCCAGGACAACATAGAATCTGGGGCTCTGTGCTTTCTTTCCTTCTGAACAAGTGTTACTGTTTTCTGCACAAAAGCGATTCTTGCGAAGCAATGTGAACAGGCACAGAGAAGGTGCTAGCAGGGAATTCTCTGCCTGCCTTTCCCCAGTGCTCTGCAAGCTCTCCGGGACAACATAAAATCTGGGGCTCTGTGCTTTCTTTCGTTCTGAACAAGTGTTACTGTTTTCTGCACAAAAGCGATTCTGCGAAGCAATGTGAACACTTCTGCTTCCCAGGCACAGAGAAGGTGCTAGCAAGGAATTGTCTGCCTGCCTTTCCCCAGTGCTCTGCAAGCTCTCCAGGACAACATAGAATCTGGGGCTCTCTGCTTTCTTTCGTTCTGAACAAGTGTTACTGTTTTCTGCACAAAAGCGATTCTGCGAAGCAATGTGAACAGGCACAGAGAAGGTGCTAGCAGGGAATTCTCTGCCTGCCTTTCCCCAGTGCTCTGCAAGCTCTCCAGGACAACATAAAATCTGGGGCTCTGTGCTTTCTTTCCTTCTGAACAAGTGTTACTGTTTTCTGCACAAAAGCAATTCTGCGAAGCAATGTGAACACTTCTGCTTCCCAGGCACAGAGAAGGTGCTAGCAGGGAATTCTCTGCCTGCCTTTCCCCAGTGCTCTGCAAGCTCTCCAGGACAACATAGAATCTGGGGCTCTGTGCTTTCTTTCGTTCTGAACAAGTGTTACTGTTTTCTGCACAAAAGCGATTCTGCGAAGCAATGTGAACAGGCACAGAGAAGGTGCTAGCAAGGAATTCTCTGCCTGCCTTTCCCCAGTGCTCTGCAAGCTCTCCAGGACAACATAAAATCTAGAGCTCTGTGCTTTCTTTCGTTCTGAACAAGTGTTACTGTTTTCTGCACAAAAGCGATTCTGCGAAGCAATGTGAACAGGCACAGAGAAGGTGCTAGCAGGGAATTCTCTGCCTGCCTTTCCCCAGTGCTCTGCAAGCTCTCCAGGACAACATAAAATCTGGGGCTCTGTGCTTTCTTTCGTTCTGAACAAGTGTTACTGTTTTCTGCACAAAAGCGATTCTTGCGAAGCAATGTGATCACTTCTGCTTCCCAGGCACAGAGAAGGTGCTAGCAGGGAATTCTCTGCCTGCCTTTCCCCAGTGCTCTGCAAGCTCTCCAGGACAACATAGAATCTGGGGCTCTGTGCTTTCTTTCCTTCTGAACAAGTGTTACTGTTTTCTGCACAAAAGCGATTCTGCGAAGCAATGTGAACACTTCTGCTTCCCAGGCACAGAGAAGGTGCTAGCAAGGAATTCTCTGCCTGCCTTTCCCCAGTGCTCTGCAAGCTCTCCAGGACAACATAGAATCTGGGGCTCTGTGCTTTCTTTCGTTCTGAACAAGTGTTACTGTTTTCTGCACAAAAGCGATTCTTGCGAAGCAATGTGAACAGGCACAGAGAAGGTGCTAGCAGGGAATTCTCTGCCTGCCTTTCCCCAGTGCTCTGCAAGCTCTCCAGGACAACATAAAATCTGGGGCTCTGTGCTTTCTTTCGTTCTGAACAAGTGTTACTGTTTTCTGCACAAAAGCGATTCTTGCGAAGCAATGTGATCACTTCTGCTTCCCAGGCACAGAGAAGGTGCTAGCAGGGAATTCTCTGCCTGCCTTTCCCCAGTGCTCTGCAAGCTCTCCAGGACAACATAAAATCTGGGACTCTGTGCTTTCTTTCCTTCTGAACAAGTGTTACTGTTTTCTGCACAAAAGCGATTCTGCGAAGCAATGTGAACACTTCTGCTTCCCAGGCACAGAGAAGGTGCTAGCAAGGAATTCTCTGCCTGCCTTTCCCCAGTGCTCTGCAAGCTCTCCAGGACAACATAGAATCTGGGGCTCTGTGCTTTCTTTCGTTCTGAACAAGTGTTACTGTTTTCTGCACAAAAGCGATTCTGCGAAGCAATGTGAACACTTCTGCTTCCCAGGCACAGAGAAGGTGCTAGCAAGGAATTCTCTGCCTGCCTTTCCCCAGTGCTCTGCAAGCTCTCCAGGACAACATAGAATCTGGGGCTCTGTGCTTTCTTTCCTTCTGAACAAGTGTTACTGTTTTCTGCACAAAAGCGATTCTTGCGAAGCAATGTGAACAGGCACAGAGAAGGTGCTATCAGGGAATTCTATGCCTGCCTTTCCCCAGTGCTCTGGAAGCTCTCCAGGACAACATAAAATCTGGGGCTCTGTGCTTTCTTTCCTTCTGAACAAGTGTTACTGTTTTCTGCACAAAATCGATTCTTGCGAAGCAATGTGAACACTTCTGCTTCACAGGCACAGAGAAGGTGCTAGCAAGGAATTCTCTGCCTGCCTTTCCCCAGTGCTCTGCAAGCTCTCCAGGACAACATAGAATCTGGGGCTCTGTGCTTTCTTTCGTTCTGAACAAGTGTTACTGTTTTCTGCACACAAGCGATTCTTGCGAAGCAATGTGATCACTTCTGCTTCCCAGGCACAGAGAAGGTGCTAGCAGGGAATTCTCTGCCTGCCTTTCCCCAGTGCTCTGCAAGCTCTCCAGGACAACATAGAATCTGGGGCTCTGTGCTTTCTTTTGTTCTGAACAAGTGTTACTGTTTTCTGCACAAAATCGATTCTTGCGAAGCAATGTGAACACTTCTGCTTCCCAGGCACAGAGAAGGTGCTAGTAGGGAATTCTCTGCCTGCCTTTCCCCAGTGCTCTGCAAGCTCTCCAGGACAACATAGAATCTGGGGCTCTGTGCTTTCTTTCCTTCTGAACAAGTGTTACTGTTTTCTGCACAAAAGCGATTCTTGCGAAGCAATGTGAACAGGCACAGAGAAGGTGCTAGCAGGGAATTCTCTGCCTGCCTTTCCCCAGTGCTCTGCAAGCTCTCCGGGACAACATAAAATCTGGGGCTCTGTGCTTTCTTTCGTTCTGAACAAGTGTTACTGTTTTCTGCACAAAAGCGATTCTGCGAAGCAATGTGAACACTTCTGCTTCCCAGGCACAGAGAAGGTGCTAGCAAGGAATTGTCTGCCTGCCTTTCCCCAGTGCTCTGCAAGCTCTCCAGGACAACATAGAATCTGGGGCTCTCTGCTTTCTTTCGTTCTGAACAAGTGTTACTGTTTTCTGCACAAAAGCGATTCTGCGAAGCAATGTGAACAGGCACAGAGAAGGTGCTAGCAGGGAATTCTCTGCCTGCCTTTCCCCAGTGCTCTGCAAGCTCTCCAGGACAACATAGAATCTGGGGCTCTGTGCTTTCTTTCGTTCTGAACAAGTGTTACAGTTTTCTGCACAAAAGCGATTCTGCGAAGCAATGTGAACACTTCTGCTTCCCAGGCACAGAGAAGGTGCTAGCAAGGAATTCTCTGCCTGCCTTTCCCCAGTGCTCTGCAAGCTCTCCAGGACAACATAGAATCTGGGGCTCTGTGCTTTCTTTCCTTCTGAACAAGTGTTACTGTTTTCTGCACAAAAGCGATTCTTGCGAAGCAATGTGAACAGGCACAGAGAAGGTGCTATCAGGGAATTCTATGCCTGCCTTTCCCCAGTGCTCTGGAAGCTCTCCAGGACAACATAAAATCTGGGGCTCTGTGCTTTCTTTCCTTCTGAACAAGTGTTACTGTTTTCTGCACAAAAGCGATTCTTGCGAAGCAATGTGAACAGGCACAGAGAAGGTGCTATCAGGGAATTCTCTGCCTGCCTTTCCCCAGTGCTCTGCAAGCTCTCCAGGACAACATAAAATCTGGGGCTCTGTGCTTTCTTTCATTCTGAACAAGTGTTAGTGTTTTCTGCACAAAAGCGATTCTGCTAAACAATGTGAACACTTCTGCTTCCCAGGCACAGAGAAGGTGCTAGCAGGGAATTCTCTGCCTGCCTTTCCCCAGTGCTCTGCAAGCTCTCCAGGACAACATAAAATCTGGGCCTCTGTGCTTTCTTTCCTTCTGAACAAGTGTTACTGTTTTCTGCACAAAAGCGATTCTGCGAAGCAATGTGAACACTTCTGCTTCCCAGGCACAGAGAAGGTGCTAGCAGGGAATTCTCTGCCTGCCTTTCCCCAGTGCTCTGCAAGCTCTCCAGGACAACATAGAATCTGGGGCTCTGTGCTTTCTTTCGTTCTGAACAAGTGTTACTGTTTTCTGCACAAAAGCGATTCTGCGAAGCAATGTGAACAGGCACAGAGAAGGTGCTAGCAAGGAATTCTCTGCCTGCCTTTCCCCAGTGCTCTGCAAGCTCTCCAGGACAACATAAAATCTAGAGCTCTGTGCTTTCTTTCGTTCTGAACAAGTGTTACTGTTTTCTGCACAAAAGCGATTCTGCGAAGCAATGTGAACAGGCACAGAGAAGGTGCTAGCAGGGAATTCTCTGCCTGCCTTTCCCCAGTGCTCTGCAAGCTCTCCAGGACAACATAAAATCTGGGGCTCTGTGCTTTCTTTCGTTCTGAACAAGTGTTACTGTTTTCTGCACAAAAGCGATTCTTGCGAAGCAATGTGATCACTTCTGCTTCCCAGGCACAGAGAAGGTGCTAGCAGGGAATTCTCTGCCTGCCTTTCCCCAGTGCTCTGCAAGCTCTCCAGGACAACATAGAATCTGGGGCTCTGTGCTTTCTTTCCTTCTGAACAAGTGTTACTGTTTTCTGCACAAAAGCGATTCTGCGAAGCAATGTGAACACTTCTGCTTCCCAGGCACAGAGAAGGTGCTAGCAAGGAATTCTCTGCCTGCCTTTCCCCAGTGCTCTGCAAGCTCTCCAGGACAACATAGAATCTGGGGCTCTGTGCTTTCTTTCGTTCTGAACAAGTGTTACTGTTTTCTGCACAAAAGCGATTCTTGCGAAGCAATGTGAACAGGCACAGAGAAGGTGCTAGCAGGGAATTCTCTGCCTGCCTTTCCCCAGTGCTCTGCAAGCTCTCCAGGACAACATAAAATCTGGGGCTCTGTGCTTTCTTTCGTTCTGAACAAGTGTTACTGTTTTCTGCACAAAAGCGATTCTTGCGAAGCAATGTGATCACTTCTGCTTCCCAGGCACAGAGAAGGTGCTAGCAGGGAATTCTCTGCCTGCCTTTCCCCAGTGCTCTGCAAGCTCTCCAGGACAACATAAAATCTGGGACTCTGTGCTTTCTTTCCTTCTGAACAAGTGTTACTGTTTTCTGCACAAAAGCGATTCTGCGAAGCAATGTGAACACTTCTGCTTCCCAGGCACAGAGAAGGTGCTAGCAAGGAATTCTCTGCCTGCCTTTCCCCAGTGCTCTGCAAGCTCTCCAGGACAACATAGAATCTGGGGCTCTGTGCTTTCTTTCGTTCTGAACAAGTGTTACTGTTTTCTGCACAAAAGCGATTCTGCGAAGCAATGTGAACACTTCTGCTTCCCAGGCACAGAGAAGGTGCTAGCAAGGAATTCTCTGCCTGCCTTTCCCCAGTGCTCTGCAAGCTCTCCAGGACAACATAGAATCTGGGGCTCTGTGCTTTCTTTCCTTCTGAACAAGTGTTACTGTTTTCTGCACAAAAGCGATTCTTGCGAAGCAATGTGAACAGGCACAGAGAAGGTGCTATCAGGGAATTCTATGCCTGCCTTTCCCCAGTGCTCTGGAAGCTCTCCAGGACAACATAAAATCTGGGGCTCTGTGCTTTCTTTCCTTCTGAACAAGTGTTACTGTTTTCTGCACAAAATCGATTCTTGCGAAGCAATGTGAACACTTCTGCTTCACAGGCACAGAGAAGGTGCTAGCAAGGAATTCTCTGCCTGCCTTTCCCCAGTGCTCTGCAAGCTCTCCAGGACAACATAGAATCTGGGGCTCTGTGCTTTCTTTCGTTCTGAACAAGTGTTACTGTTTTCTGCACACAAGCGATTCTTGCGAAGCAATGTGATCACTTCTGCTTCCCAGGCACAGAGAAGGTGCTAGCAGGGAATTCTCTGCCTGCCTTTCCCCAGTGCTCTGCAAGCTCTCCAGGACAACATAGAATCTGGGGCTCTGTGCTTTCTTTTGTTCTGAACAAGTGTTACTGTTTTCTGCACAAAATCGATTCTTGCGAAGCAATGTGAACACTTCTGCTTCCCAGGCACAGAGAAGGTGCTAGTAGGGAATTCTCTGCCTGCCTTTCCCCAGTGCTCTGCAAGCTCTCCAGGACAACATAGAATCTGGGGCTCTGTGCTTTCTTTCCTTCTGAACAAGTGTTACTGTTTTCTGCACAAAAGCGATTCTTGCGAAGCAATGTGAACAGGCACAGAGAAGGTGCTAGCAGGGAATTCTCTGCCTGCCTTTCCCCAGTGCTCTGCAAGCTCTCCGGGACAACATAAAATCTGGGGCTCTGTGCTTTCTTTCGTTCTGAACAAGTGTTACTGTTTTCTGCACAAAAGCGATTCTGCGAAGCAATGTGAACACTTCTGCTTCCCAGGCACAGAGAAGGTGCTAGCAAGGAATTGTCTGCCTGCCTTTCCCCAGTGCTCTGCAAGCTCTCCAGGACAACATAGAATCTGGGGCTCTCTGCTTTCTTTCGTTCTGAACAAGTGTTACTGTTTTCTGCACAAAAGCGATTCTGCGAAGCAATGTGAACAGGCACAGAGAAGGTGCTAGCAGGGAATTCTCTGCCTGCCTTTCCCCAGTGCTCTGCAAGCTCTCCAGGACAACATAGAATCTGGGGCTCTGTGCTTTCTTTCGTTCTGAACAAGTGTTACAGTTTTCTGCACAAAAGCGATTCTGCGAAGCAATGTGAACACTTCTGCTTCCCAGGCACAGAGAAGGTGCTAGCAAGGAATTCTCTGCCTGCCTTTCCCCAGTGCTCTGCAAGCTCTCCAGGACAACATAGAATCTGGGGCTCTGTGCTTTCTTTCCTTCTGAACAAGTGTTACTGTTTTCTGCACAAAAGCGATTCTTGCGAAGCAATGTGAACAGGCACAGAGAAGGTGCTATCAGGGAATTCTATGCCTGCCTTTCCCCAGTGCTCTGGAAGCTCTCCAGGACAACATAAAATCTGGGGCTCTGTGCTTTCTTTCCTTCTGAACAAGTGTTACTGTTTTCTGCACAAAAGCGATTCTGCGAAGCAATGTGAACACTTCTGCTTCACAGGCACAGAGAAGGTGCTAGCAAGGAATTCTCTGCCTGCCTTTCCCCAGTGCTCTGCAAGCTCTCCAGGACAACAGCAAATCTGGGGCTCTGTGCTTTCTTTCGTTCTGAACAAGTGTTACTGTTTTCTGCACACAAGCGATTCTTGCGAAGCAATGTGTTCACTTCTGCTTCCCAGGCACAGAGAAGGTGCTAGCAGGGAATTCTCTGCCTGCCTTTCCCCAGTGCTCTGCAAGCTCTCCAGGACAACATAGAATCTGGGGCTCTGTGCTTTCTTTTGTTCTGAACAAGTGTTACTGTTTTCTGCACAAAATCGATTCTTGCGAAGCAATGTGAACACTTCTGCTTCCCAGGCACAGAGAAGGTGCTAGTAGGGAATTCTCTGCCTGCCTTTCCCCAGTGCTCTGCAAGCTCTCCAGGACAACATAGAATCTGGGGCTCTGTGCTTTCTTTCCTTCTGAACAAGTGTTACTGTTTTCTGCACAAAAGCGATTCTTGCGAAGCAATGTGAACAGGCACAGAGAAGGTGCTAGCAGGGAATTCTCTGCCTGCCTTTCCCCAGTGCTCTGCAAGCTCTCCGGGACAACATAAAATCTGGGGCTCTGTGCTTTCTTTCGTTCTGAACAAGTGTTACTGTTTTCTGCACAAAAGCGATTCTGCGAAGCAATGTGAACACTTCTGCTTCCCAGGCACAGAGAAGGTGCTAGCAAGGAATTGTCTGCCTGCCTTTCCCCAGTGCTCTGCAAGCTCTCCAGGACAACATAGAATCTGGGGCTCTCTGCTTTCTTTCGTTCTGAACAAGTGTTAGTGTTTTCTGCACAAAAGCGATTCTGCGAAGCAATGTGAACAGGCACAGAGAAGGTGCTAGCAGGGAATTCTCTGCCTGCCTTTCCCCAGTGCTCTGCAAGCTCTCCAGGACAACATAAAATCTGGGGCTCTGTGCTTTCTTTCCTTCTGAACAAGTGTTACTGTTTTCTGCACAAAAGCGATTCTGCGAAGCAATGTGAACACTTCTGCTTCCCAGGCACAGAGAAGGTGCTAGCAGGGAATTCTCTTCCTGCCTTTCCCCAGTGCTCTGCAAGCTCTCCAGGACAACATAAAATCTGGGGCTCTGTGCTTTCTTTCGTTCTGAACAAGTGTTACTGTTTTCTGCACAAAAGCGATTCTGCGAAGCAATGTGAACACTTCTGCTTCCCAGGCACAGAGAAGGTGCTAGCAGGGAATTCTCTGCCTGCCTTTCCCCAGTGCTCTGCAAGCTCTCCAGGACAACATAGAATCTGGGGCTCTGTGCTTTCTTTCGTTCTGAACAAGTGTTACTGTTTACTGCACAAAAGCGATTCTGCGAAGCAATGTGAACAGGCACAGAGAAGGTGCTAGCAAGGAATTCTCTGCCTGCCTTTCCCCAGTGCTCTGCAAGCTCTCCAGGACAACATAGAATGTGGGGCTCTGTGCTTTCTTTCCTTCTGAACAAGTGTTACTGTTTTCTGCACAAAAGCGATTCTGCGAAGCAATGTGAACACTTCTGCTTCCCAGGCACAGAGAAGGTGCTAGCAAGGAATTCTCTGCCTGCCTTTCCCCAGTGCTCTGCAAGCTCTCCAGGACAACATAGAATCTGGGGCTCTGTGCTTTCTTTCCTTCTGAACAAGTGTTACTGTTTTCTGCACAAAAGCGATTCTTGCGAAGCAATGTGAACACTTCTGCTTCCCAGGCACAGAGAAGGTGCTAGCAGGGAATTCTCTGCCTGCCTTTCCCCAGTGCTCTGCAAGCTCTCCAGGACAACATAGAATCTGGGGCTCTGTGCTTTCTTTCGTTCTGAACAAGTGTTACTGTTTTCTGCACAAAAGCGATTCTGCGAAGCAATGTGAACAGGCACAGAGAAGGTGCTAGCAGGGAATTCTCTGCCTGCCTTTCCCCAGTGCTCTGCAAGCTCTCCAGGACAACATAGAATCTGGGGCTCTCTGCTTTCTTTCGTTCTGAACAAGTGTTACTGTTTTCTGCACAAAAGCGATTCTTGTGAAGCAATGTGAACACTTCTGCTTCCCAGGCACAGAGAAGGTGCTAGCAGGGAATTCTCTGCCTGCCTTTCCCCAGTGCTCTGCAAGCTCTCCAGGACAACATAGAATCTGGGGCTCTGTGCTTTCTTTCGTTCTGAACAAGTGTTACTGTTTTCTGCACAAAAGCGATTCTGCGAAGCAATGTGAACACTTCTGCTTCCCAGGCACAGAGAAGGTGCTAGCAAGGAATTCTCTGCCTGCCTTTCCCCAGTGCTCTGAAAGCTCTCCAGGACAACATAGAATCTGGGGCTCTGTGCTTTCTTTCCTTCTGAACAAGTGTTACTGTTTTCTGCACAAAAGCGATTCTTGCGAAGCAATGTGAACAGGCACAGAGAAGGTGCTATCAGGGAATTCTATGCCTGCCTTTCCCCAGTGCTCTGCAAGCTCTCCAGGACAACATAAAATCTGGGGCTCTGTGCTTTCTTTCGTTCTGAACAAGTGTTACTGTTTTCTGCACAAAAGCGATTCTGCGAAGCAATGTGAACAGGCACAGAGAAGGTGCTAGCAGGGAATTCTCTGCCTGCCTTTCCCCAGTGCTCTGCAAGCTCTCCAGGACAACATAGAATCTGGGGCTCTGTGCTTTCTTTCGTTCTGAACAAGTGTTACTGTTTTCTGCACACAAGCGATTCTTGCGAAGCAATGTGATCACTTCTGCTTCCCAGGCACAGAGAAGGTGCTAGCAGGGAATTCTCTGCCTGCCTTTCCCCAGTGCTCTGCAAGCTCTCCAGGACAACATAGAATCTGGGGCTCTGTGCTTTCTTTTGTTCTGAACAAGTGTTACTGTTTTCTGCACAAAAGCGATTCTTGCGAAGCAATGTGAACACTTCTGCTTCCCAGGCACAGAGAAGGTGCTAGTAGGGAATTCTCTGCCTGCCTTTCCCCAGTGCTCTGCAAGCTCTCCAGGACAACATAGAATCTGGGGCTCTGTGCTTTCTTTCCTTCTGAACAAGTGTTACTGTTTTCTGCACAAAAGCGATTCTTGCGAAGCAATGTGAACAGGCACAGAGAAGGTGCTAGCAGGGAATTCTCTGCCTGCCTTTCCCCAGTGCTCTGCAAGCTCTCCGGGACAACATAAAATCTGGGGCTCTGTGCTTTCTTTCGTTCTGAACAAGTGTTACTGTTTTCTGCACAAAAGCGATTCTGCGAAGCAATGTGAACACTTCTGCTTCCCAGGCACAGAGAAGGTGCTAGCAAGGAATTGTCTGCCTGCCTTTCCCCAGTGCTCTGCAAGCTCTCCAGGACAACATAGAATCTGGGGCTCTCTGCTTTCTTTCGTTCTGAACAAGTGTTACTGTTTTCTGCACAAAAGCGATTCTGCGAAGCAATGTGAACAGGCACAGAGAAGGTGCTAGCAGGGAATTCTCTGCCTGCCTTTCCCCAGTGCTCTGCAAGCTCTCCAGGACAACATAAAATCTGGGGCTCTGTGCTTTCTTTCCTTCTGAACAAGTGTTACTGTTTTCTGCACAAAAGCGATTCTGCGAAGCAATGTGAACACTTCTGCTTCCCAGGCACAGAGAAGGTGCTAGCAGGGAATTCTCTTCCTGCCTTTCCCCAGTGCTCTGCAAGCTCTCCAGGACAACATAAAATCTGGGGCTCTGTGCTTTCTTTCCTTCTGAACAAGTGTTACTGTTTTCTGCACAAAAGCAATTCTGCGAAGCAATGTGAACACTTCTGCTTCCCAGGCACAGAGAAGGTGCTAGCAGGGAATTCTCTGCCTGCCTTTCCCCAGTGCTCTGCAAGCTCTCCAGGACAACATAGAATCTGGGGCTCTGTGCTTTCTTTCGTTCTGAACAAGTGTTACTGTTTACTGCACAAAAGCGATTCTGCGAAGCAATGTGAACAGGCACAGAGAAGGTGCTAGCAAGGAATTCTCTGCCTGCCTTTCCCCAGTGCTCTGCAAGCTCTCCAGGACAACATAAAATCTAGAGCTCTGTGCTTTCTTTCGTTCTGAACAAGTGTTACTGTTTTCTGCACAAAAGCGATTCTTGCGAAGCAATGTGAACAGGCACAGAGAAGGTGCTAGCAGGGAATTCTCTGCCTGCCTTTCCCCAGTGCTCTGCAAGCTCTCCAGGACAACATAAAATCTGGGGCTCTGTGCTTTCTTTCGTTCTGAACAAGTGTTACTGTTTTCTGCACAAAAGCGATTCTTGCGAAGCAATGTGATCACTTCTGCTTCCCAGGCACAGAGAAGGTGCTAACAAGGAATTCTCTGCCTGCCTTTCCCCAGTGCTCTGCAAGCTCTCCAGGACAACATAGAATCTGGGGCTCTGTGCTTTCTTTCGTTCTGAACAAGTGTTACTGTTTTCTGCACAAAAGCGATTCTGCGAAGCAATGTGATCACTTCTGCTTCCCAGGCACAGAGAAGGTGCTAGCAGGGAATTCTCTGCCTGCCTTTCCCCAGTGCTCTGCAAGCTCTCCAGGACAACATAAAATCTGGGACTCTGTGCTTTCTTTCCTTCTGAACAAGTGTTACTGTTTTCTGCACAAAAGCGATTCTGCGAAGCAATGTGAACACTTCTGCTTCCCAGGCACAGAGAAGGTGCTAGCAAGGAATTCTCTGCCTGCCTTTCCCCAGTGCTCTGCAAGCTCTCCAGGACAACATAGAATCTGGGGCTCTGTGCTTTCTTTCGTTCTGAACAAGTGTTACTGTTTTCTGCACAAAAGCGATTCTGCGAAGCAATGTGAACACTTCTGCTTCCCAGGCACAGAGAAGGTGCTAGCAAGGAATTCTCTGCCTGCCTTTCCCCAGTGCTCTGCAAGCTCTCCAGGACAACAGCAAATCTGGGGCTCTGTGCTTTCTTTCGTTCTGAACAAGTGTTACTGTTTTCTGCACAAAAGCGATTCTGCGAAGCAATGTGAACAGGCACAGAGAAGGTGCTAGCAAGGAATTCTCTGCCTGCCTTTCCCCAGTGCTCTGCAAGCTCTCCAGGACAACATAAAATCTGGGGCTCTGTGCTTTCTTTCGTTCTGAACAAGTGTTACTGTTTTCTGCACAAAAGCGATTCTGCGAAGCAATGTGAACACTTCTGCTTCCCAGGCACAGAGAAGGTGCTAGCAAGGAATTCTCTGCCTGCCTTTCCCCAGTGCTCTGCAAGCTCTCCAGGACAACATAAAATCTGGGGCTCTGTGCTTTCTTTCCTTCTGAACAAGTGTTACTGTTTTCTGCACAAAAGCGGTTCTTGCGAAGCAATGTGAACACTTCTGCTTCCCAGGCACAGAGAAGGTGCTAGCAGGGAATTCTCTGCCTGCCTTTCCCCAGTGCTCTGCAAGCTCTCCAGGACAACATAGAATCTGGGGCTCTGTGCTTTCTTTCGTTCTGAACAAGTGTTACTGTTTTCTGCACAAAAGCGATTCTTGTGAAGCAATGTGAACACTTCTGCTTCCCAGGCACAGAGAAGGTGCTAGCAGGGAATTCTCTGCCTGCCTTTCCCCAGTGCTCTGCAAGCTCTCCAGGACAACATAAAATCTGGGGCTCTGTGCTTTCTTTCCTTCTGAAAAAGTGTTAGTGTTTTCTGCACAAAAGCGATTCTTGCGAAGCAATGTGAACACTTCTGCTTCCCAGGCACAGAGAAGGTGCTAGCAGGGAATTCTCTGCCTGCCTTTCCCCAGTGCTCTGCAAGCTCTCCAGGACAACATAGAATCTGGGGCTCTGTGCTTTCTTTCCTTCTGAACAAGTGTTACTGTTTTCTGCACAAAAGCGATTCTGCGAAGCAATGTGAACAGGCACAGAGAAGGTGCTAGCAGGGAATTCTCTGCCTGCCTTTCCCCAGTGCTCTGCAAGCTCTCCAGGACAACATAGAATCTGGGGCTCTGTGCTTTCTTTCGTTCTGAACAAGTGTTACTGTTTTCTGCACAAAAGCGATTCTTGCGAAGCAATGTGAACACTTCTGCTTCCCAGGCACAGAGAAGGTGCTAGCAGGGAATTCTCTGCCTGCCTTTCCCCAGTGCTCTGCAAGCTCTCCAGGACAACATAGAATCTGGGGCTCTGTGCTTTCTTTCGTTCTGAACAAGTGTTACTGTTTTCTGCACAAAAGCGATTCTGCGAAGCAATGTGAACACTTCTGCTTCCCAGGCACAGAGAAGGTGCTAGCAAGGAATTCTCTGCCTGCCTTTCCCCAGTGCTCTGCAAGCTCTCCAGGACAACATAGAATCTGGGGCTCTGTGCTTTCTTTCGTTCTGAACAAGTGTTACTGTTTTCTGCACAAAAGCGATTCTTGCGAAGCAATGTGAACAGGCACAGAGAAGGTGCTATCAGGGAATTCTCTGCCTGCCTTTCCCCAGTGCTCTGCAAGCTCTCCAGGACAACATAAAATCTGGGGCTCTGTGCTTTCTTTCCTTCTGAAAAAGTGTTAGTGTTTTCTGCACAAAAGCGATTCTTGCGAAGCAATGTGAACACTTCTGCTTCCCAGGCACAGAGAAGGTGCTAGCAGGGAATTCTCTGCCTGCCTTTCCCCAGTGCTCTGCAAGCTCTCCAGGACAACATAGAATCTGGGGCTCTGTGCTTTCTTTCGTTCTGAACAAGTGTTACTGTTTTCTGCACAAAAGCGATTCTGCGAAGCAATGTGAACAGGCACAGAGAAGGTGCTAGCAGGGAATTCTCTGCCTGCCTTTCCCCAGTGCTCTGCAAGCTCTCCAGGACAACATAGAATCTGGGGCTCTGTGCTTTCTTTCCTTCTGAACAAGTGTTACTGTTTTCTGCACAAAAGCGATTCTGCGAAGCAATGTGAACACTTCTGCTTCCCAGGCACAGAGAAGGTGCTAGCAAGGAATTCTCTGCCTGCCTTTCCCCAGTGCTCTGAAAGCTCTCCAGGACAACATAGAATCTGGGGCTCTGTGCTTTCTTTCCTTCTGAACAAGTGTTACTGTTTTCTGCACAAAAGCGATTCTTGCGAAGCAATGTGAACAGGCACAGAGAAGGTGCTATCAGGGAATTCTCTGCCTGCCTTTCCCCAGTGCTCTGCAAGCTCTCCAGGACAACATAAAATCTGGGGCTCTGTGCTTTCTTTCGTTCTGAACAAGTGTTACTGTTTTCTGCACAAAAGCGATTCTGCGAAGCAATGTGAACACTTCTGCTTCGCAGGCACAGAGAAGGTGCTAGCAGGGAATTCTCTGCCTGCCTTTCCCCAGTGCTCTGCAAGCTCTCCAGGACAACATAGAATCTGGGGCTCTGTGCTTTCTTTCGTTCTGAACAAGTGTTAAAGTTTTCTGCACACAAGCGATTCTTGCGAAGCAATGTGAACACTTCTGCTTCCCAGGCACAGAGAAGGTGCTAACAAGGAATTCTCTGCCTGCCTTTCCCCAGTGCTCTGCAAGCTCTCCAGGACAACACAGAATCTGGGGCTCTGTGCTTTCTTTCGTTCTGAACAAGTGTTACTGTTTTCTGCACAAAAGCGATTCTGCGAAGCAATGTGAACACTTCGGCTTCCCAGGCACAGAGAAGGTGCTAGCAGGGAATTCTCTGCCTGCCTTTCCCCAGTGCTCTGCAAGCTCTCCAGGACAACATAGAATCTGGGGCTCTGTGCTTTCTTTCCTTCTGAACAAGTGTTACTGTTTTCTGCACAAAAGCGATTCTGTGAAGGAATGTGAACAGGCACAGAGAAGGTGCTAGCAAGGAATTCTCTGCCTGCCTTTCCCCAGTGCTCTGCAAGCTCTCCAGGACAACATAGAATCTGGGGCTCTGTGCTTTCTTTCCTTCTGAACAAGTGTTACTGTTTTCTGCACAAAAGCGATTCTGCGAAGCAATGTGAACAGGCACAGAGAAGGTGCTAGCAGGGAATTCTCTGCCTGCCTTTCCCCAGTGCTCTGCAAGCTCTCCAGGACAACATAAAATCTGGGGCTCTGTGCTTTCTTTCCTTCTGAACAAGTGTTAGTGTTTTCTGCACAAAAGCGATTCTGCGAAGCAATGTGAACACTTCTGCTTCCCAGGCACAGAGAAGGTGCTAGCAAGGAATTCTCTGCCTGCCTTTCCCCAGTGCTCTGCAAGCTCTCCAGGACAACATAGAATCTGGGGCTCTCTGCTTTCTTTCGTTCTGAACAAGTGTTACTGTTTTCTGCACAAAAGCGATTCTTGCGAAGCAATGTGAACACTTCTGCTTCCCAGGCACAGAGAAGGTGCTAGCAGGGAATTCTCTGCCTGCCTTTCCCCAGTGCTCTGCAAGCTCTCCAGGACAACATAGAATCTGGGGCTTTGTGCTTTCTTTCGTTCTGAACAAGTGTTACTGTTTTCTGCACAAAAGCGTTTCTGCGAAGCAATGTGAACACTTCTGCTTCCCAGGCACAGAGAAGGTGCTAGCAGGGAATTCTCTGCCTGCCTTTCCCCAGTGCTCTGCAAGCTCTCCAGGACAACATAAAATCTGGGGCTCTGTGCTTTCTTTCCTTCTGAACAAGTGTTAATGTTTTCTGCACAAAAGCGATTCTGCGAAGCAATGTGAACACTTCTGCTTCCCAGGCACAGAGAAGGTGCTAGCAGGGAATTCTCTGCCTGCCTTTCCCCAGTGCTCTGCAAGCTCTCCAGGACAACATAGAATCTGGGGCTCTGTGCTTTATTTCGTTCTGAACAAGTGTTACTGTTTTCTGCACAAAAGCGATTCTTGCGAAGCAATGTGAACACTTCTGCTTCCCAGGCACAGAGAAGGTGCTAGCAGGGAATTCTCTGCCTGCCTTTCCCCAGTGCTCTGCAAGCTCTCCAGGACAACATAGAATCTGGGGCTCTGTGCTTTCTTTCCTTCTGAACAAGTGTTACTGTTTTCTGCACAAAAGCGATTCTGCGAAGCAATGTGAACACTTCTGCTTCCCAGGCACAGAGAAGGTGCTAGCAGGGAATTCTCTGCCTGCCTTTCCCCAGTGCTCTGAAAGCTCTCCAGGACAACATAGAATCTGGGGCTCTGTGCTTTCTTTCGTTCTGAACAAGTGTTACTGTTTTCTGCACAAAAGCGATTCTTGCGAAGCAATGTGAACAGGCACAGAGAAGGTGCTAGCAGGGAATTCTCTGCCTGCCTTTCCCCAGTGCTCTGCAAGCTCTCCAGGACAACATAGAATCTGGGGCTCTGTGCTTTCTTTCGTTCTGAACAAGTGTTACTGTTTTCTGCACAAAAGCGATTCTGTGAAGCAATGTGAACACTTCTGCTTCCCAGGCACAGAGAAGGTGCTAGCAAGGAATTCTCTGCCTGCCTTTCCCCAGTGCTCTGCAAGCTCTCCAGGACAACATAGAATCTGGGGCTCTGTGCTTTCTTTCCTTCTGAACAAGTGTTACTGTTTTCTGCACAAAAGCGATTCTTGCGAAGCAATGTGAACACTTCTGCTTCCCAGGCACAGAGAAGGTGCTAGCAGGGAATTCTCTGCCTGCCTTTCCCCAGTGCTCTGCAAGCTCTCCAGGACAACATAGAATCTGGGGCTCTGTGCTTTCTTTCGTTCTGAACAAGTGTTACTGTTTTCTGCACAAAAGCGATTCTGCGAAGCAATGTGAACAGGCACAGAGAAGGTGCTAGCAGGGAATTCTCTGCCTGCCTTTCCCCAGTGCTCTGCAAGCTCTCCAGGACAACATAGAATCTGGGGCTCTCTGCTTTCTTTCGTTCTGAACAAGTGTTACTGTTTTCTGCACAAAAGCGATTCTTGTGAAGCAATGTGAACACTTCTGCTTCCCAGGCACAGAGAAGGTGCTAGCAGGGAATTCTCTGCCTGCCTTTCCCCAGTGCTCTGCAAGCTCTCCAGGACAACATAGAATCTGGGGCTCTGTGCTTTCTTTCCTTCTGAACAAGTGTTACTGTTTTCTGCACAAAAGCGATTCTGCGAAGCAATGTGAACACTTCTGCTTCCCAGGCACAGAGAAGGTGCTAGCAAGGAATTCTCTGCCTGCCTTTCCCCAGTGCTCTGCAAGCTCTCCAGGACAACATAGAATCTGGGGCTCTGTGCTTTCTTTCCTTCTGAACAAGTGTTACTGTTTTCTGCACAAAAGCGATTCTTGCGAAGCAATGTGAACAGGCACAGAGAAGGTGCTATCAGGGAATTCTATGCCTGCCTTTCCCCAGTGCTCTGGAAGCTCTCCAGGACAACATAAAATCTGGGGCTCTGTGCTTTCTTTCCTTCTGAACAAGTGTTACTGTTTTCTGCACAAAAGCGATTCTGCGAAGCAATGTGAACACTTCTGCTTCACAGGCACAGAGAAGGTGCTAGCAAGGAATTCTCTGCCTGCCTTTCCCCAGTGCTCTGCAAGCTCTCCAGGACAACATAGAATCTGGGGCTCTGTGCTTTCTTTCGTTCTGAACAAGTGTTACTGTTTTCTGCACACAAGCGATTCTTGCGAAGCAATGTGAACACTTCTGCTTCCCAGGCACAGAGAAGGTGCTAGCAGGGAATTCTCTGCCTGCCTTTCCCCAGTGCTCTGCAAGCTCTCCAGGACAACATAGAATCTGGGGCTCTGTGCTTTCTTTTGTTCTGAACAAGTGTTACTGTTTTCTGCACAAAATCGATTCTTGCGAAGCAATGTGAACACTTCTGCTTCCCAGGCACAGAGAAGGTGCTAGTAGGGAATTCTCTGCCTGCCTTTCCCCAGTGCTCTGCAAGCTCTCCAGGACAACATAGAATCTGGGGCTCTGTGCTTTCTTTCCTTCTGAACAAGTGTTACTGTTTTCTGCACAAAAGCGATTCTTGCGAAGCAATGTGAACAGGCACAGAGAAGGTGCTAGCAGGGAATTCTCTGCCTGCCTTTCCCCAGTGCTCTGCAAGCTCTCCGGGACAACATAAAATCTGGGGCTCTGTGCTTTCTTTCGTTCTGAACAAGTGTTACTGTTTTCTGCACAAAAGCGATTCTGCGAAGCAATGTGAACACTTCTGCTTCCCAGGCACAGAGAAGGTGCTAGCAAGGAATTGTCTGCCTGCCTTTCCCCAGTGCTCTGCAAGCTCTCCAGGACAACATAGAATCTGGGGCTCTCTGCTTTCTTTCGTTCTGAACAAGTGTTACTGTTTTCTGCACAAAAGCGATTCTGCGAAGCAATGTGAACAGGCACAGAGAAGGTGCTAGCAGGGAATTCTCTGCCTGCCTTTCCCCAGTGCTCTGCAAGCTCTCCAGGACAACATAAAATCTGGGGCTCTGTGCTTTCTTTCCTTCTGAACAAGTGTTACTGTTTTCTGCACAAAAGCGATTCTGCGAAGCAATGTGAACACTTCTGCTTCCCAGGCACAGAGAAGGTGCTAGCAGGGAATTCTCTTCCTGCCTTTCCCCAGTGCTCTGCAAGCTCTCCAGGACAACATAAAATCTGGGGCTCTGTGCTTTCTTTCCTTCTGAACAAGTGTTACTGTTTTCTGCACAAAAGCAATTCTGCGAAGCAATGTGAACACTTCTGCTTCCCAGGCACAGAGAAGGTGCTAGCAGGGAATTCTCTGCCTGCCTTTCCCCAGTGCTCTGCAAGCTCTCCAGGACAACATAGAATCTGGGGCTCTGTGCTTTCTTTCGTTCTGAACAAGTGTTACTGTTTTCTGCACAAAAGCGATTCTGCGAAGCAATGTGAACAGGCACAGAGAAGGTGCTAGCAAGGAATTCTCTGCCTGCCTTTCCCCAGTGCTCTGCAAGCTCTCCAGGACAACATAAAATCTAGAGCTCTGTGCTTTCTTTCGTTCTGAACAAGTGTTACTGTTTTCTGCACAAAAGCGATTCTGCGAAGCAATGTGAACAGGCACAGAGAAGGTGCTAGCAGGGAATTCTCTGCCTGCCTTTCCCCAGTGCTCTGCAAGCTCTCCAGGACAACATAAAATCTGGGGCTCTGTGCTTTCTTTCGTTCTGAACAAGTGTTACTGTTTTCTGCACAAAAGCGATTCTTGCGAAGCAATGTGATCACTTCTGCTTCCCAGGCACAGAGAAGGTGCTAGCAGGGAATTCTCTGCCTGCCTTTCCCCAGTGCTCTGCAAGCTCTCCAGGACAACATAAAATCTGGGACTCTGTGCTTTCTTTCCTTCTGAACAAGTGTTACTGTTTTCTGCACAAAAGCGATTCTGCGAAGCAATGTGAACACTTCTGCTTCCCAGGCACAGAGAAGGTGCTAGCAAGGAATTCTCTGCCTGCCTTTCCCCAGTGCTCTGCAAGCTCTCCAGGACAACATAGAATCTGGGGCTCTGTGCTTTCTTTCGTTCTGAACAAGTGTTACTGTTTTCTGCACAAAAGCGATTCTGCGAAGCAATGTGAACACTTCTGCTTCCCAGGCACAGAGAAGGTGCTAGCAAGGAATTCTCTGCCTGCCTTTCCCCAGTGCTCTGCAAGCTCTCCAGGACAACATAGAATCTGGGGCTCTGTGCTTTCTTTCCTTCTGAACAAGTGTTACTGTTTTCTGCACAAAAGCGATTCTTGCGAAGCAATGTGAACAGGCACAGAGAAGGTGCTATCAGGGAATTCTATGCCTGCCTTTCCCCAGTGCTCTGGAAGCTCTCCAGGACAACATAAAATCTGGGGCTCTGTGCTTTCTTTCCTTCTGAACAAGTGTTACTGTTTTCTGCACAAAAGCGATTCTGCGAAGCAATGTGAACACTTCTGCTTCACAGGCACAGAGAAGGTGCTAGCAAGGAATTCTCTGCCTGCCTTTCCCCAGTGCTCTGCAAGCTCTCCAGGACAACATAGAATCTGGGGCTCTGTGCTTTCTTTCGTTCTGAACAAGTGTTACTGTTTTCTGCACAAAATCGATTCTTGCGAAGCAATGTGAACACTTCTGCTTCCCAGGCACAGAGAAGGTGCTAGTAGGGAATTCTCTGCCTGCCTTTCCCCAGTGCTCTGCAAGCTCTCCAGGACAACATAGAATCTGGGGCTCTGTGCTTTCTTTCCTTCTGAACAAGTGTTACTGTTTTCTGCACAAAAGCGATTCTTGCGAAGCAATGTGAACAGGCACAGAGAAGGTGCTAGCAGGGAATTCTCTGCCTGCCTTTCCCCAGTGCTCTGCAAGCTCTCCGGGACAACATAAAATCTGGGGCTCTGTGCTTTCTTTCGTTCTGAACAAGTGTTACTGTTTTCTGCACAAAAGCGATTCTGCGAAGCAATGTGAACACTTCTGCTTCCC
This sequence comes from Strix aluco, assembly GCF_031877795.1. Lineage (NCBI taxonomy): Eukaryota > Metazoa > Chordata > Aves > Strigiformes > Strigidae > Strix > Strix aluco. Next base: position 942,556 of record NW_027436609.1, on the reverse strand, counting down.
AGGCACAGAGAAGGTGCTAGCAAGGAATTGTCTGCCTGCCTTTCCCCAGTGCTCTGCAAGCTCTCCAGGACAACATAGAATCTGGGGCTCTCTGCTTTCTTTCGTTCTGAACAAGTGTTACTGTTTTCTGCACAAAAGCGATTCTGCGAAGCAATGTGAACAGGCACAGAGAAGGTGCTAGCAGGGAATTCTCTGCCTGCCTTTCCCCAGTGCTCTGCAAGCTCTCCAGGACAACATAAAATCTGGGGCTCTGTGCTTTCTTTCGTTCTGAACAAGTGTTACTGTTTTCTGCACAAAAGCGATTCTTGCGAAGCAATGAGAACACTTCTGCTTCCCAGGCACAGAGAAGGTGCTAGCAGGGAATTCTCTTCCTGCCTTTCCCCAGTGCTCTGCAAGCTCTCCAGGACAACATAAAATCTGGGACTCTGTGCTTTCTTTCCTTCTGAACAAGTGTTACTGTTTTCTGCACAAAAGCGATTCTGCGAAGCAATGTGAACACTTCTGCTTCCCAGGCACAGAGAAGGTGCTAGCAAGGAATTCTCTGCCTGCCTTTCCCCAGTGCTCTGCAAGCTCTCCAGGACAACATAGAATCTGGGGCTCTGTGCTTTCTTTCGTTCTGAACAAGTGTTACTGTTTTCTGCACAAAAGCGATTCTGCGAAGCAATGTGAACACTTCTGCTTCCCAGGCACAGAGAAGGTGCTAGCAAGGAATTCTCTGCCTGCCTTTCCCCAGTGCTCTGCAAGCTCTCCAGGACAACATAGAATCTGGGGCTCTGTGCTTTCTTTCCTTCTGAACAAGTGTTACTGTTTTCTGCACAAAAGCGATTCTTGCGAAGCAATGTGAACAGGCACAGAGAAGGTGCTATCAGGGAATTCTATGCCTGCCTTTCCCCAGTGCTCTGGAAGCTCTCCAGGACAACATAAAATCTGGGGCTCTGTGCTTTCTTTCCTTCTGAACAAGTGTTACTGTTTTCTGCACAAAAGCGATTCTGCGAAGCAATGTGAACACTTCTGCTTCCCAGGCACAGAGAAGGTGCTAGCAGGGAATTCTCTGCCTGCCTTTCCCCAGTGCTCTGCAAGCTCTCCAGGACAACATAGAATCTGGGGCTCTGTGCTTTCTTTCGTTCTGAACAAGTGTTACTGTTTTCTGCACACAAGCGATTCTTGCGAAGCAATGTGAACACTTCTGCTTCCCAGGCACAGAGAAGGTGCTAGTAGGGAATTCTCTGCCTGCCTTTCCCCAGTGCTCTGCAAGCTCTCCAGGACAACATAGAATCTGGGGCTCTGTGCTTTCTTTCCTTCTGAACAAGTGTTACTGTTTTCTGCACAAAAGCGATTCTTGCGAAGCAATGTGAACAGGCACAGAGAAGGTGCTAGCAGGGAATTCTCTGCCTGCCTTTCCCCAGTGCTCTGCAAGCTCTCCGGGACAACATAAAATCTGGGGCTCTGTGCTTTCTTTCCTTCTGAACAAGTGTTACTGTTTTCTGCACAAAAGCGATTCTGCGAAGCAATGTGAACAGGCACAGAGAAGGTGCTAGCAGGGAATTCTCTGCCTGCCTTTCCCCAGTGCTCTGCAAGCTCTCCAGGACAACATAAAATCTGGGGCTCTGTGCTTTCTTTCGTTCTGAACAAGTGTTACTGTTTTCTGCACAAAAGCGATTCTTGCGAAGCAATGTGATCACTTCTGCTTCCCAGGCACAGAGAAGGTGCTAGCAGGGAATTCTCTGCCTGCCTTTCCCCAGTGCTCTGCAAGCTCTCCAGGACAACATAAAATCTGGGACTCTGTGCTTTCTTTCCTTCTGAACAAGTGTTACTGTTTTCTGCACAAAAGCGATTCTGCGAAGCAATGTGAACACTTCTGCTTCCCAGGCACAGAGAAGGTGCTAGCAAGGAATTCTCTGCCTGCCTTTCCCCAGTGCTCTGCAAGCTCTCCAGGACAACATAGAATCTGGGGCTCTGTGCTTTCTTTCGTTCTGAACAAGTGTTACTGTTTTCTGCACAAAAGCGATTCTGCGAAGCAATGTGAACACTTCTGCTTCCCAGGCACAGAGAAGGTGCTAGCAAGGAATTCTCTGCCTGCCTTTCCCCAGTGCTCTGCAAGCTCTCCAGGACAACATAGAATCTGGGGCTCTGTGCTTTCTTTCCTTCTGAACAAGTGTTACTGTTTTCTGCACAAAAGCGATTCTTGCGAAGCAATGTGAACAGGCACAGAGAAGGTGCTATCAGGGAATTCTATGCCTGCCTTTCCCCAGTGCTCTGGAAGCTCTCCAGGACAACATAAAATCTGGGGCTCTGTGCTTTCTTTCCTTCTGAACAAGTGTTACTGTTTTCTGCACAAAAGCGATTCTGCGAAGCAATGTGAACACTTCTGCTTCACAGGCACAGAGAAGGTGCTAGCAAGGAATTCTCTGCCTGCCTTTCCCCAGTGCTCTGCAAGCTCTCCAGGACAACATAGAATCTGGGGCTCTGTGCTTTCTTTCGTTCTGAACAAGTGTTACTGTTTTCTGCACAAAATCGATTCTTGCGAAGCAATGTGAACACTTCTGCTTCCCAGGCACAGAGAAGGTGCTAGTAGGGAATTCTCTGCCTGCCTTTCCCCAGTGCTCTGCAAGCTCTCCAGGACAACATAGAATCTGGGGCTCTGTGCTTTCTTTCCTTCTGAACAAGTGTTACTGTTTTCTGCACAAAAGCGATTCTTGCGAAGCAATGTGAACAGGCACAGAGAAGGTGCTAGCAGGGAATTCTCTGCCTGCCTTTCCCCAGTGCTCTGCAAGCTCTCCGGGACAACATAAAATCTGGGGCTCTGTGCTTTCTTTCGTTCTGAACAAGTGTTACTGTTTTCTGCACAAAAGCGATTCTGCGAAGCAATGTGAACACTTCTGCTTCCCAGGCACAGAGAAGGTGCTAGCAAGGAATTGTCTGCCTGCCTTTCCCCAGTGCTCTGCAAGCTCTCCAGGACAACATAGAATCTGGGGCTCTCTGCTTTCTTTCGTTCTGAACAAGTGTTACTGTTTTCTGCACAAAAGCGATTCTGCGAAGCAATGTGAACAGGCACAGAGAAGGTGCTAGCAGGGAATTCTCTGCCTGCCTTTCCCCAGTGCTCTGCAAGCTCTCCAGGACAACATAAAATCTGGGGCTCTGTGCTTTCTTTCCTTCTGAACAAGTGTTACTGTTTTCTGCACAAAAGCGATTCTGCGAAGCAATGTGAACACTTCTGCTTCCCAGGCACAGAGAAGGTGCTAGCAGGGAATTCTCTTCCTGCCTTTCCCCAGTGCTCTGCAAGCTCTCCAGGACAACATAAAATCTGGGACTCTGTGCTTTCTTTCCTTCTGAACAAGTGTTACTGTTTTCTGCACAAAAGCGATTCTGCGAAGCAATGTGAACACTTCTGCTTCCCAGGCACAGAGAAGGTGCTAGCAAGGAATTCTCTGCCTGCCTTTCCCCAGTGCTCTGCAAGCTCTCCAGGACAACATAGAATCTGGGGCTCTGTGCTTTCTTTCGTTCTGAACAAGTGTTACTGTTTTCTGCACAAAAGCGATTCTGCGAAGCAATGTGAACACTTCTGCTTCCCAGGCACAGAGAAGGTGCTAGCAAGGAATTCTCTGCCTGCCTTTCCCCAGTGCTCTGCAAGCTCTCCAGGACAACATAGAATCTGGGGCTCTGTGCTTTCTTTCCTTCTGAACAAGTGTTACTGTTTTCTGCACAAAAGCGATTCTTGCGAAGCAATGTGAACAGGCACAGAGAAGGTGCTATCAGGGAATTCTATGCCTGCCTTTCCCCAGTGCTCTGGAAGCTCTCCAGGACAACATAAAATCTGGGGCTCTGTGCTTTCTTTCCTTCTGAACAAGTGTTACTGTTTTCTGCACAAAAGCGATTCTGCGAAGCAATGTGAACACTTCTGCTTCACAGGCACAGAGAAGGTGCTAGCAAGGAATTCTCTGCCTGCCTTTCCCCAGTGCTCTGCAAGCTCTCCAGGACAACAGCAAATCTGGGGCTCTGTGCTTTCTTTCGTTCTGAACAAGTGTTACTGTTTTCTGCACACAAGCGATTCTTGCGAAGCAATGTGATCACTTCTGCTTCCCAGGCACAGAGAAGGTGCTAGCAGGGAATTCTCTGCCTGCCTTTCCCCAGTGCTCTGCAAGCTCTCCAGGACAACATAGAATCTGGGGCTCTGTGCTTTCTTTTGTTCTGAACAAGTGTTACTGTTTTCTGCACAAAATCGATTCTTGCGAAGCAATGTGAACACTTCTGCTTCCCAGGCACAGAGAAGGTGCTAACAAGGAATTCTCTGCCTGCCTTTCCCCAGTGCTCTGCAAGCTCTCCAGGACAACACAGAATCTGGGGCTCTGTGCTTTCTTTCGTTCTGAACAAGTGTTACTGTTTTCTGCACAAAAGCGATTCTGCGAAGCAATGTGAACACTTCGGCTTCCCAGGCACAGAGAAGGTGCTAGCAGGGAATTCTCTGCCTGCCTTTCCCCAGTGCTCTGCAAGCTCTCCAGGACAACATAGAATCTGGGGCTCTGTGCTTTCTTTCCTTCTGAACAAGTGTTACTGTTTTCTGCACAAAAGCGATTCTGCGAAGGAATGTGAACAGGCACAGAGAAGGTGCTATCAGGGAATTCTCTGCCTGCCTTTCCCCAGTGCTCTGCAAGCTCTCCAGGACAACATAAAATCTGGGGCTCTGTGCTTTCTTTCCTTCTGAACAAGTGTTACTGTTTTCTGCACAAAAGCGATTCTGCGAAGCAATGTGAACAGGCACAGAGAAGGTGCTAGCAGGGAATTCTCTGCCTGCCTTTCCCCAGTGCTCTGCAAGCTCTCCAGGACAACATAAAATCTGGGGCTCTGTGCTTTCTTTCCTTCTGAACAAGTGTTACTGTTTTCTGCACAAAAGCGATTCTGCGAAGCAATGTGAACACTTCTGCTTCCCAGGCACAGAGAAGGTGCTAGCAAGGAATTCTCTGCCTGCCTTTCCCCAGTGCTCTGTAAGCTCTCCAGGACAACATAGAATCTGGGGCTCTCTGCTTTCTTTCGTTCTGAACAACTGTTACTGTTTTCTGCACAAAAGCGATTCTTGCGAAGCAATGTGAACACTTCTGCTTCCCAGGCACAGAGAAGGTGCTAGCAGGGAATTCTCTGCCTGCCTTTCCCCAGTGCTCTGCAAGCTCTCCAGGACAACATAGAATCTGGGGCTTTGTGCTTTCTTTCGTTCTGAACAAGTGTTACTGTTTTCTGCACAAAAGCGTTTCTGCGAAGCAATGTGAACACTTCTGCTTCCCAGGCACAGAGAAGGTGCTAGCAGGGAATTCTCTGCCTGCCTTTCCCCAGTGCTCTGCAAGCTCTCCAGGACAACATAAAATCTGGGGCTCTGTGCTTTCTTTCCTTCTGAACAAGTGTTACTGTTTTCTGCACAAAAGCGATTCTGCGAAGCAATGTGAACACTTCTGCTTCCCAGGCACAGAGAAGGTGCTAGCAGGGAATTCTCTGCCTGCCTTTCCCCAGTGCTCTGCAAGCTCTCCAGGACAACATAGAATCTGGGGCTCTGTGCTTTATTTCGTTCTGAACAAGTGTTACTGTTTTCTGCACAAAAGCGATTCTTGCGAAGCAATGTGAACACTTCTGCTTCCCAGGCACAGAGAAGGTGCTAGCAGGGAATTCTCTGCCTGCCTTTCCCCAGTGCTCTGCAAGCTCTCCAGGACAACATAGAATCTGGGGCTCTGTGCTTTCTTTCCTTCTGAACAAGTGTTACTGTTTTCTGCACAAAAGCGATTCTGCGAAGCAATGTGAACACTTCTGCTTCCCAGGCACAGAGAAGGTGCTAGCAGGGAATTCTCTGCCTGCCTTTCCCCAGTGCTCTGAAAGCTCTCCAGGACAACATAGAATCTGGGGCTCTGTGCTTTCTTTCGTTCTGAACAAGTGTTACTGTTTTCTGCACAAAAGCGATTCTTGCGAAGCAATGTGAACAGGCACAGAGAAGGTGCTAGCAGGGAATTCTCTGCCTGCCTTTCCCCAGTGCTCTGCAAGCTCTCCAGGACAACATAGAATCTGGGGCTCTGTGCTTTCTTTCCTTCTGAACAAGTGTTACTGTTTTCTGCACAAAAGCGATTCTGCGAAGCAATGTGAACACTTCTGCTTCCCAGGCACAGAGAAGGTGCTAGCAAGGAATTCTCTGCCTGCCTTTCCCCAGTGCTCTGCAAGCTCTCCAGGACAACATAGAATCTGGGGCTCTGTGCTTTCTTTCCTTCTGAACAAGTGTTAGTGTTTTCTGCACAAAAGCGATTCTTGCGAAGCAATGTGAACACTTCTGCTTCCCAGGCACAGAGAAGGTGCTAGCAGGGAATTCTCTGCCTGCCTTTCCCCAGTGCTCTGCAAGCTCTCCAGGACAACATAGAATCTGGGGCTCTGTGCTTTCTTTCGTTCTGAACAAGTGTTACTGTTTTCTGCACAAAAGCGATTCTGCGAAGCAATGTGAACAGGCACAGAGAAGGTGCTAGCAGGGAATTCTCTGCCTGCCTTTCCCCAGTGCTCTGCAAGCTCTCCAGGACAACATAGAATCTGGGGCTCTCTGCTTTCTTTCGTTCTGAACAAGTGTTACTGTTTTCTGCACAAAAGCGATTCTTGTGAAGCAATGTGAACACTTCTGCTTCCCAGGCACAGAGAAGCTGCTAGCAGGGAATTCTCTGCCTGCCTTTCCCCAGTGCTCTGCAAGCTCTCCAGGACAACATAGAATCTGGGGCTCTGTGCTTTCTTTCGTTCTGAACAAGTGTTACTGTTTTCTGCACAAAAGCGATTCTGCGAAGCAATGTGAACACTTCTGCTTCCCAGGCACAGAGAAGGTGCTAGCAAGGAATTCTCTGCCTGCCTTTCCCCAGTGCTCTGCAAGCTCTCCAGGACAACATAGAATCTGGGGCTCTGTGCTTTCTTTCCTTCTGAACAAGTGTTACTGTTTTCTGCACAAAAGCGATTCTTGCGAAGCAATGTGAACAGGCACAGAGAAGGTGCTATCAGGGAATTCTATGCCTGCCTTTCCCCAGTGCTCTGGAAGCTCTCCAGGACAACATAAAATCTGGGGCTCTGTGCTTTCTTTCCTTCTGAACAAGTGTTACTGTTTTCTGCACAAAAGCGATTCTGCGAAGCAATGTGAACACTTCTGCTTCACAGGCACAGAGAAGGTGCTAGCAAGGAATTCTCTGCCTGCCTTTCCCCAGTGCTCTGCAAGCTCTCCAGGACAACATAGAATCTGGGGCTCTGTGCTTTCTTTCGTTCTGAACAAGTGTTACTGTTTTCTGCACACAAGCGATTCTTGCGAAGCAATGTGATCACTTCTGCTTCCCAGGCACAGAGAAGGTGCTAGCAGGGAATTCTCTGCCTGCCTTTCCCCAGTGCTCTGCAAGCTCTCCAGGACAACATAGAATCTGGGGCTCTGTGCTTTCTTTTGTTCTGAACAAGTGTTACTGTTTTCTGCACAAAATCGATTCTTGCGAAGCAATGTGAACACTTCTGCTTCCCAGGCACAGAGAAGGTGCTAGTAGGGAATTCTCTGCCTGCCTTTCCCCAGTGCTCTGCAAGCTCTCCAGGACAACATAGAATCTGGGGCTCTGTGCTTTCTTTCCTTCTGAACAAGTGTTACTGTTTTCTGCACAAAAGCGATTCTTGCGAAGCAATGTGAACAGGCACAGAGAAGGTGCTAGCAGGGAATTCTCTGCCTGCCTTTCCCCAGTGCTCTGCAAGCTCTCCGGGACAACATAAAATCTGGGGCTCTGTGCTTTCTTTCGTTCTGAACAAGTGTTACTGTTTTCTGCACAAAAGCGATTCTGCGAAGCAATGTGAACACTTCTGCTTCCCAGGCACAGAGAAGGTGCTAGCAAGGAATTGTCTGCCTGCCTTTCCCCAGTGCTCTGCAAGCTCTCCAGGACAACATAGAATCTGGGGCTCTCTGCTTTCTTTCGTTCTGAACAAGTGTTACTGTTTTCTGCACAAAAGCGATTCTGCGAAGCAATGTGAACAGGCACAGAGAAGGTGCTAGCAGGGAATTCTCTGCCTGCCTTTCCCCAGTGCTCTGCAAGCTCTCCAGGACAACATAAAATCTGGGGCTCTGTGCTTTCTTTCCTTCTGAACAAGTGTTACTGTTTTCTGCACAAAAGCGATTCTGCGAAGCAATGTGAACACTTCTGCTTCCCAGGCACAGAGAAGGTGCTAGCAGGGAATTCTCTTCCTGCCTTTCCCCAGTGCTCTGCAAGCTCTCCAGGACAACATAAAATCTGGGGCTCTGTGCTTTCTTTCCTTCTGAACAAGTGTTACTGTTTTCTGCACAAAAGCAATTCTGCGAAGCAATGTGAACACTTCTGCTTCCCAGGCACAGAGAAGGTGCTAGCAGGGAATTCTCTGCCTGCCTTTCCCCAGTGCTCTGCAAGCTCTCCAGGACAACATAGAATCTGGGGCTCTGTGCTTTCTTTCGTTCTGAACAAGTGTTACTGTTTACTGCACAAAAGCGATTCTGCGAAGCAATGTGAACAGGCACAGAGAAGGTGCTAGCAAGGAATTCTCTGCCTGCCTTTCCCCAGTGCTCTGCAAGCTCTCCAGGACAACATAGAATCTGGGGCTCTGTGCTTTCTTTCCTTCTGAACAAGTGTTACTGTTTTCTGCACAAAAGCGATTCTGCGAAGCAATGTGAACACTTCTGCTTCCCAGGCACAGAGAAGGTGCTAGCAAGGAATTCTCTGCCTGCCTTTCCCCAGTGCTCTGCAAGCTCTCCAGGACAACATAGAATCTGGGGCTCTGTGCTTTCTTTCCTTCTGAACAAGTGTTACTGTTTTCTGCACAAAAGCGATTCTTGCGAAGCAATGTGAACACTTCTGCTTCCCAGGCACAGAGAAGGTGCTAGCAGGGAATTCTCTGCCTGCCTTTCCCCAGTGCTCTGCAAGCTCTCCAGGACAACATAGAATCTGGGGCTCTGTGCTTTCTTTTGTTCTGAACAAGTGTTACTGTTTTCTGCACAAAAGCGATTCTGCGAAGCAATGTGAACAGGCACAGAGAAGGTGCTAGCAGGGAATTCTCTGCCTGCCTTTCCCCAGTGCTCTGCAAGCTCTCCAGGACAACATAGAATCTGGGGCTCTCTGCTTTCTTTCGTTCTGAACAAGTGTTACTGTTTTCTGCACAAAAGCGATTCTTGTGAAGCAATGTGAACACTTCTGCTTCCCAGGCACAGAGAAGGTGCTAGCAAGGAATTCTCTGCCTGCCTTTCCCCAGTGCTCTGCAAGCTCTCCAGGACAACATAGAATCTGGGGCTCTGTGCTTTCTTTCGTTCTGAACAAGTGTTACTGTTTTCTGCACAAAAGCGATTCTGCGAAGCAATGTGAACACTTCTGCTTCCCAGGCACAGAGAAGGTGCTAGCAAGGAATTCTCTGCCTGCCTTTCCCCAGTGCTCTGAAAGCTCTCCAGGACAACATAGAATCTGGGGCTCTGTGCTTTCTTTCCTTCTGAACAAGTGTTACTGTTTTCTGCACAAAAGCGATTCTTGCGAAGCAATGTGAACAGGCACAGAGAAGGTGCTAGCAGGGAATTCTCTGCCTGCCTTTCCCCAGTGCTCTGCAAGCTCTCCGGGACAACATAAAATCTGGGGCTCTGTGCTTTCTTTCGTTCTGAACAAGTGTTACTGTTTTCTGCACAAAAGCGATTCTGCGAAGCAATGTGAACACTTCTGCTTCCCAGGCACAGAGAAGGTGCTAGCAAGGAATTGTCTGCCTGCCTTTCCCCAGTGCTCTGCAAGCTCTCCAGGACAACATAGAATCTGGGGCTCTCTGCTTTCTTTCGTTCTGAACAAGTGTTACTGTTTTCTGCACAAAAGCGATTCTGCGAAGCAATGTGAACAGGCACAGAGAAGGTGCTAGCAGGGAATTCTCTGCCTGCCTTTCCCCAGTGCTCTGCAAGCTCTCCAGGACAACATAAAATCTGGGGCTCTGTGCTTTCTTTCCTTCTGAACAAGTGTTACTGTTTTCTGCACAAAAGCGATTCTGCGAAGCAATGTGAACACTTCTGCTTCCCAGGCACAGAGAAGGTGCTAGCAGGGAATTCTCTTCCTGCCTTTCCCCAGTGCTCTGCAAGCTCTCCAGGACAACATAAAATCTGGGGCTCTGTGCTTTCTTTCCTTCTGAACAAGTGTTACTGTTTTCTGCACAAAAGCAATTCTGCGAAGCAATGTGAACACTTCTGCTTCCCAGGCACAGAGAAGGTGCTAGCAGGGAATTCTCTGCCTGCCTTTCCCCAGTGCTCTGCAAGCTCTCCAGGACAACATAGAATCTGGGGCTCTGTGCTTTCTTTCGTTCTGAACAAGTGTTACTGTTTACTGCACAAAAGCGATTCTGCGAAGCAATGTGAACAGGCACAGAGAAGGTGCTAGCAAGGAATTCTCTGCCTGCCTTTCCCCAGTGCTCTGCAAGCTCTCCAGGACAACATAAAATCTAGAGCTCTGTGCTTTCTTTCGTTCTGAACAAGTGTTACTGTTTTCTGCACAAAAGCGATTCTGCGAAGCAATGTGAACAGGCACAGAGAAGGTGCTAGCAGGGAATTCTCTGCCTGCCTTTCCCCAGTGCTCTGCAAGCTCTCCAGGACAACATAAAATCTGGGGCTCTGTGCTTTCTTTCGTTCTGAACAAGTGTTACTGTTTTCTGCACAAAAGCGATTCTTGCGAAGCAATGTGATCACTTCTGCTTCCCAGGCACAGAGAAGGTGCTAGCAGGGAATTCTCTGCCTGCCTTTCCCCAGTGCTCTGCAAGCTCTCCAGGACAACATAGAATCTGGGGCTCTGTGCTTTCTTTCGTTCTGAACAAGTGTTACTGTTTTCTGCACAAAAGCGATTCTGCGAAGCAATGTGATCACTTCTGCTTCCCAGGCACAGAGAAGGTGCTAGCAGGGAATTCTCTGCCTGCCTTTCCCCAGTGCTCTGCAAGCTCTCCAGGACAACATAGAATCTGGGGCTCTGTGCTTTCTTTCCTTCTGAACAAGTGTTACTGTTTTCTGCACAAAAGCGATTCTGCGAAGCAATGTGAACACTTCTGCTTCACAGGCACAGAGAAGGTGCTAGCAAGGAATTCTCTGCCTGCCTTTCCCCAGTGCTCTGCAAGCTCTCCAGGACAACATAGAATCTGGGGCTCTGTGCTTTCTTTCGTTCTGAACAAGTGTTAGTGTTTTCTGCACAAAAGCGATTCTGCGAAGCAATGTGAACACTTCTGCTTCCCAGGCACAGAGAAGGTGCTAGCAAGGAATTCTCTGCCTGCCTTTCCCCAGTGCTCTGCAAGCTCTCCAGGAAAACAGCAAATCTGGGGCTCTGTGCTTTCTTTCGTTCTGAACAAGTGTTACTGTTTTCTGCACAAAAGCGATTCTGCGAAGCAATGTGAACAGGCACAGAGAAGGTGCTAGCAAGGAATTCTCTGCCTGCCTTTCCCCAGTGCTCTGCAAGCTCTCCAGGACAACATAAAATCTGGGGCTCTGTGCTTTCTTTCGTTCTGAACAAGTGTTACTGTTTTCTGCACAAAAGCGATTCTGCGAAGCAATGTGAACACTTCTGCTTCCCAGGCACAGAGAAGGTGCTAGCAAGGAATTCTCTGCCTGCCTTTCCCCAGTGCTCTGCAAGCTCTCCAGGACAACATAAAATCTGGGGCTCTGTGCTTTCTTTCCTTCTGAACAAGTGTTACTGTTTTCTGCACAAAAGCGGTTCTTGCGAAGCAATGTGAACACTTCTGCTTCCCAGGCACAGAGAAGGTGCTAGCAGGGAATTCTCTGCCTGCCTTTCCCCAGTGCTCTGCAAGCTCTCCAGGACAACATAGAATCTGGGGCTCTGTGCTTTCTTTCGTTCTGAACAAGTGTTACTGTTTTCTGCACAAAAGCGATTCTTGTGAAGCAATGTGAACACTTCTGCTTCCCAGGCACAGAGAAGGTGCTATCAGGGAATTCTCTGCCTGCCTTTCCCCAGTGCTCTGCAAGCTCTCCAGGACAACATAAAATCTGGGGCTCTGTGCTTTCTTTCCTTCTGAAAAAGTGTTAGTGTTTTCTGCACAAAAGCGATTCTTGCGAAGCAATGTGAACACTTCTGCTTCCCAGGCACAGAGAAGGTGCTAGCAGGGAATTCTCTGCCTGCCTTTCCCCAGTGCTCTGCAAGCTCTCCAGGACAACATAGAATCTGGGGCTCTGTGCTTTCTTTCCTTCTGAACAAGTGTTACTGTTTTCTGCACAAAAGCGATTCTGCGAAGCAATGTGAACAGGCACAGAGAAGGTGCTAGCAGGGAATTCTCTGCCTGCCTTTCCCCAGTGCTCTGCAAGCTCTCCAGGACAACATAGAATCTGGGGCTCTGTGCTTTCTTTCGTTCTGAACAAGTGTTACTGTTTTCTGCACAAAAGCGATTCTTGCGAAGCAATGTGAACACTTCTGCTTCCCAGGCACAGAGAAGGTGCTAGCAGGGAATTCTCTGCCTGCCTTTCCCCAGTGCTCTGCAAGCTCTCCAGGACAACATAGAATCTGGGGCTCTGTGCTTTCTTTCGTTCTGAACAAGTGTTACTGTTTTCTGCACAAAAGCGATTCTGCGAAGCAATGTGAACACTTCTGCTTCCCAGGCACAGAGAAGGTGCTAGCAAGGAATTCTCTGCCTGCCTTTCCCCAGTGCTCTGCAAGCTCTCCAGGACAACATAGAATCTGGGGCTCTGTGCTTTCTTTCGTTCTGAACAAGTGTTACTGTTTTCTGCACAAAAGCGATTCTTGCGAAGCAATGTGAACAGGCACAGAGAAGGTGCTATCAGGGAATTCTCTGCCTGCCTTTCCCCAGTGCTCTGCAAGCTCTCCAGGACAACATAAAATCTGGGGCTCTGTGCTTTCTTTCCTTCTGAAAAAGTGTTAGTGTTTTCTGCACAAAAGCGATTCTTGCGAAGCAATGTGAACACTTCTGCTTCCCAGGCACAGAGAAGGTGCTAGCAGGGAATTCTCTGCCTGCCTTTCCCCAGTGCTCTGCAAGCTCTCCAGGACAACATAGAATCTGGGGCTCTGTGCTTTCTTTCGTTCTGAACAAGTGTTACTGTTTTCTGCACAAAAGCGATTCTGCGAAGCAATGTGAACAGGCACAGAGAAGGTGCTAGCAGGGAATTCTCTGCCTGCCTTTCCCCAGTGCTCTGCAAGCTCTCCAGGACAACATAGAATCTGGGGCTCTGTGCTTTCTTTCCTTCTGAACAAGTGTTAGTGTTTTCTGCACAAAAGCGATTCTTGCGAAGCAATGTGAACACTTCTGCTTCCCAGGCACAGAGAAGGTGCTAGCAGGGAATTCTCTGCCTGCCTTTCCCCAGTGCTCTGCAAGCTCTCCAGGACAACATAGAATCTGGGGCTCTGTGCTTTCTTTCGTTCTGAACAAGTGTTACTGTTTTCTGCACAAAAGCGATTCTGCGAAGCAATGTGAACACTTCTGCTTCCCAGGCACAGAGAAGGTGCTAGCAAGGAATTCTCTGCCTGCCTTTCCCCAGTGCTCTGAAAGCTCTCCAGGACAACATAGAATCTGGGGCTCTGTGCTTTCTTTCCTTCTGAACAAGTGTTACTGTTTTCTGCACAAAAGCGATTCTTGCGAAGCAATGTGAACAGGCACAGAGAAGGTGCTATCAGGGAATTCTCTGCCTGCCTTTCCCCAGTGCTCTGCAAGCTCTCCAGGACAACATAAAATCTGGGGCTCTGTGCTTTCTTTCCTTCTGAACAAGTGTTACTGTTTTCTGCACAAAAGCGATTCTGCGAAGCAATGTGAACACTTCTGCTTCGCAGGCACAGAGAAGGTGCTAGCAGGGAATTCTCTGCCTGCCTTTCCCCAGTGCTCTGCAAGCTCTCCAGGACAACATAGAATCTGGGGCTCTGTGCTTTCTTTCGTTCTGAACAAGTGTTAAAGTTTTCTGCACACAAGCGATTCTTGCGAAGCAATGTGAACACTTCTGCTTCCCAGGCACAGAGAAGGTGCTAACAAGGAATTCTCTGCCTGCCTTTCCCCAGTGCTCTGCAAGCTCTCCAGGACAACACAGAATCTGGGGCTCTGTGCTTTCTTTCGTTCTGAACAAGTGTTACTGTTTTCTGCACAAAAGCGATTCTGCGAAGCAATGTGAACACTTCGGCTTCCCAGGCACAGAGAAGGTGCTAGCAGGGAATTCTCTGCCTGCCTTTCCCCAGTGCTCTGCAAGCTCTCCAGGACAACATAGAATCTGGGGCTCTGTGCTTTCTTTCGTTCTGAACAAGTGTTACTGTTTTCTGCACAAAAGCGATTCTGCGAAGGAATGTGAACAGGCACAGAGAAGGTGCTAGCAAGGAATTCTCTGCCTGCCTTTCCCCAGTGCTCTGCAAGCTCTCCAGGACAACATAAAATCTGGGGCTCTGTGCTTTCTTTCCTTCTGAACAAGTGTTACTGTTTTCTGCACAAAAGCGATTCTGCGAAGCAATGTGAACAGGCACAGAGAAGGTGCTAGCAGGGAATTCTCTGCCTGCCTTTCCCCAGTGCTCTGCAAGCTCTCCAGGACAACATAAAATCTGGGGCTCTGTGCTTTCTTTCCTTCTGAACAAGTGTTACTGTTTTCTGCACAAAAGCGATTCTGCGAAGCAATGTGAACACTTCTGCTTCCCAGGCACAGAGAAGGTGCTAGCAGGGAATTCTCTGCCTGCCTTTCCCCAGTGCTCTGCAAGCTCTCCAGGACAACATAGAATCTGGGGCTCTGTGCTTTATTTCGTTCTGAACAAGTGTTACTGTTTTCTGCACAAAAGCGATTCTTGCGAAGCAATGTGAACACTTCTGCTTCCCAGGCACAGAGAAGGTGCTAGCAGGGAATTCTCTGCCTGCCTTTCCCCAGTGCTCTGCAAGCTCTCCAGGACAACATAGAATCTGGGGCTCTGTGCTTTCTTTCCTTCTGAACAAGTGTTACTGTTTTCTGCACAAAAGCGATTCTGCGAAGCAATGTGAACACTTCTGCTTCCCAGGCACAGAGAAGGTGCTAGCAGGGAATTCTCTGCCTGCCTTTCCCCAGTGCTCTGAAAGCTCTCCAGGACAACATAGAATCTGGGGCTCTGTGCTTTCTTTCGTTCTGAACAAGTGTTACTGTTTTCTGCACAAAAGCGATTCTTGCGAAGCAATGTGAACAGGCACAGAGAAGGTGCTAGCAGGGAATTCTCTGCCTGCCTTTCCCCAGTGCTCTGCAAGCTCTCCAGGACAACATAGAATCTGGGGCTCTGTGCTTTCTTTCGTTCTGAACAAGTGTTACTGTTTTCTGCACAAAAGCGATTCTGTGAAGCAATGTGAACACTTCTGCTTCCCAGGCACAGAGAAGGTGCTAGCAAGGAATTCTCTGCCTGCCTTTCCCCAGTGCTCTGCAAGCTCTCCAGGACAACATAGAATCTGGGGCTCTGTGCTTTCTTTCGTTCTGAACAAGTGTTACTGTTTTCTGCACAAAAGCGATTCTTGCGAAGCAATGTGAACACTTCTGCTTCCCAGGCACAGAGAAGGTGCTAGCAGGGAATTCTCTGCCTGCCTTTCCCCAGTGCTCTGCAAGCTCTCCAGGACAACATAGAATCTGGGGCTCTGTGCTTTCTTTCGTTCTGAACAAGTGTTACTGTTTTCTGCACAAAAGCGATTCTGCGAAGCAATGTGAACAGGCACAGAGAAGGTGCTAGCAAGGAATTCTCTGCCTGCCTTTCCCCAGTGCTCTGCAAGCTCTCCAGGACAACATAGAATCTGGGGCTCTGTGCTTTCTTTCCTTCTGAACAAGTGTTACTGTTTTCTGCACAAAAGCGATTCTTGCGAAGCAATGTGAACAGGCACAGAGAAGGTGCTATCAGGGAATTCTATGCCTGCCTTTCCCCAGTGCTCTGGAAGCTCTCCAGGACAACATAAAATCTGGGGCTCTGTGCTTTCTTTCCTTCTGAACAAGTGTTACTGTTTTCTGCACAAAAGCGATTCTGCGAAGCAATGTGAACACTTCTGCTTCACAGGCACAGAGAAGGTGCTAGCAAGGAATTCTCTGCCTGCCTTTCCCCAGTGCTCTGCAAGCTCTCCAGGACAACATAAAATCTGGGGCTCTGTGCTTTCTTTCGTTCTGAACAAGTGTTACTGTTTTCTGCACACAAGCGATTCTTGCGAAGCAATGTGATCACTTCTGCTTCCCAGGCACAGAGAAGGTGCTAGCAGGGAATTCTCTGCCTGCCTTTCCCCAGTGCTCTGCAAGCTCTCCAGGACAACATAGAATCTGGGGCTCTGTGCTTTCTTTTGTTCTGAACAAGTGTTACTGTTTTCTGCACAAAATCGATTCTTGCGAAGCAATGTGAACACTTCTGCTTCCCAGGCACAGAGAAGGTGCTAGTAGGGAATTCTCTGCCTGCCTTTCCCCAGTGCTCTGCAAGCTCTCCAGGACAACATAGAATCTGGGGCTCTGTGCTTTCTTTCCTTCTGAACAAGTGTTACTGTTTTCTGCACAAAAGCGATTCTTGCGAAGCAATGTGAACAGGCACAGAGAAGGTGCTAGCAGGGAATTCTCTGCCTGCCTTTCCCCAGTGCTCTGCAAGCTCTCCGGGACAACATAAAATCTGGGGCTCTGTGCTTTCTTTCGTTCTGAACAAGTGTTACTGTTTTCTGCACAAAAGCGATTCTGCGAAACAATGTGAACACTTCTGCTTCCCAGGCACAGAGAAGGTGCTAGCAAGGAATTGTCTGCCTGCCTTTCCCCAGTGCTCTGCAAGCTCTCCAGGACAACATAGAATCTGGGGCTCTCTGCTTTCTTTCGTTCTGAACAAGTGTTACTGTTTTCTGCACAAAAGCGATTCTGCGAAGCAATGTGAACAGGCACAGAGAAGGTGCTAGCAGGGAATTCTCTGCCTGCCTTTCCCCAGTGCTCTGCAAGCTCTCCAGGACAACATAAAATCTGGGGCTCTGTGCTTTCTTTCCTTCTGAACAAGTGTTACTGTTTTCTGCACAAAAGCGATTCTGCGAAGCAATGTGAACACTTCTGCTTCCCAGGCACAGAGAAGGTGCTAGCAGGGAATTCTCTGCCTGCCTTTCCCCAGTGCTCTGCAAGCTCTCCAGGACAACATAGAATCTGGGGCTCTGTGCTTTCTTTCGTTCTGAACAAGTGTTACTGTTTTCTGCACAAAAGCGATTCTGCGAAGCAATGTGAACAGGCACAGAGAAGGTGCTAGCAAGGAATTCTCTGCCTGCCTTTCCCCAGTGCTCTGCAAGCTCTCCAGGACAACATAAAATCTAGAGCTCTGTGCTTTCTTTCGTTCTGAACAAGTGTTACTGTTTTCTGCACAAAAGCGATTCTGCGAAGCAATGTGAACAGGCACAGAGAAGGTGCTAGCAGGGAATTCTCTGCCTGCCTTTCCCCAGTGCTCTGCAAGCTCTCCAGGACAACATAAAATCTGGGGCTCTGTGCTTTCTTTCGTTCTGAACAAGTGTTACTGTTTTCTGCACAAAAGCGATTCTTGCGAAGCAATGTGATCACTTCTGCTTCCCAGGCACAGAGAAGGTGCTAGCAGGGAATTCTCTGCCTGCCTTTCCCCAGTGCTCTGCAAGCTCTCCAGGACAACATAGAATCTGGGGCTCTGTGCTTTCTTTCCTTCTGAACAAGTGTTACTGTTTTCTGCACAAAAGCGATTCTGCGAAGCAATGTGAACACTTCTGCTTCCCAGGCACAGAGAAGGTGCTAGCAAGGAATTCTCTGCCTGCCTTTCCCCAGTGCTCTGCAAGCTCTCCAGGACAACATAGAATCTGGGGCTCTGTGCTTTCTTTCGTTCTGAACAAGTGTTACTGTTTTCTGCACAAAAGCGATTCTTGCGAAGCAATGTGAACAGGCACAGAGAAGGTGCTAGCAGGGAATTCTCTGCCTGCCTTTCCCCAGTGCTCTGCAAGCTCTCCAGGACAACATAAAATCTGGGGCTCTGTGCTTTCTTTCGTTCTGAACAAGTGTTACTGTTTTCTGCACAAAAGCGATTCTTGCGAAGCAATGTGATCACTTCTGCTTCCCAGGCACAGAGAAGGTGCTAGCAGGGAATTCTCTGCCTGCCTTTCCCCAGTGCTCTGCAAGCTCTCCAGGACAACATAAAATCTGGGACTCTGTGCTTTCTTTCCTTCTGAACAAGTGTTACTGTTTTCTGCACAAAAGCGATTCTGCGAAGCAATGTGAACACTTCTGCTTCCCAGGCACAGAGAAGGTGCTAGCAAGGAATTCTCTGCCTGCCTTTCCCCAGTGCTCTGCAAGCTCTCCAGGACAACATAGAATCTGGGGCTCTGTGCTTTCTTTCGTTCTGAACAAGTGTTACTGTTTTCTGCACAAAAGCGATTCTGCGAAGCAATGTGAACACTTCTGCTTCCCAGGCACAGAGAAGGTGCTAGCAAGGAATTCTCTGCCTGCCTTTCCCCAGTGCTCTGCAAGCTCTCCAGGACAACATAGAATCTGGGGCTCTGTGCTTTCTTTCCTTCTGAACAAGTGTTACTGTTTTCTGCACAAAAGCGATTCTTGCGAAGCAATGTGAACAGGCACAGAGAAGGTGCTATCAGGGAATTCTATGCCTGCCTTTCCCCAGTGCTCTGGAAGCTCTCCAGGACAACATAAAATCTGGGGCTCTGTGCTTTCTTTCCTTCTGAACAAGTGTTACTGTTTTCTGCACAAAAGCGATTCTGCGAAGCAATGTGAACACTTCTGCTTCACAGGCACAGAGAAGGTGCTAGCAAGGAATTCTCTGCCTGCCTTTCCCCAGTGCTCTGCAAGCTCTCCAGGACAACATAGAATCTGGGGCTCTGTGCTTTCTTTCGTTCTGAACAAGTGTTACTGTTTTCTGCACACAAGCGATTCTTGCGAAGCAATGTGATCACTTCTGCTTCCCAGGCACAGAGAAGGTGCTAGCAGGGAATTCTCTGCCTGCCTTTCCCCAGTGCTCTGCAAGCTCTCCAGGACAACATAGAATCTGGGGCTCTGTGCTTTCTTTTGTTCTGAACAAGTGTTACTGTTTTCTGCACAAAATCGATTCTTGCGAAGCAATGTGAACACTTCTGCTTCCCAGGCACAGAGAAGGTGCTAGTAGGGAATTCTCTGCCTGCCTTTCCCCAGTGCTCTGCAAGCTCTCCAGGACAACATAGAATCTGGGGCTCTGTGCTTTCTTTCCTTCTGAACAAGTGTTACTGTTTTCTGCACAAAAGCGATTCTTGCGAAGCAATGTGAACAGGCACAGAGAAGGTGCTAGCAGGGAATTCTCTGCCTGCCTTTCCCCAGTGCTCTGCAAGCTCTCCGGGACAACATAAAATCTGGGGCTCTGTGCTTTCTTTCGTTCTGAACAAGTGTTACTGTTTTCTGCACAAAAGCGATTCTGCGAAGCAATGTGAACACTTCTGCTTCCCAGGCACAGAGAAGGTGCTAGCAAGGAATTGTCTGCCTGCCTTTCCCCAGTGCTCTGCAAGCTCTCCAGGACAACATAGAATCTGGGGCTCTGTGCTTTCTTTCGTTCTGAACAAGTGTTACTGTTTTCTGCACAAAAGCGATTCTGCGAAGCAATGTGAACACTTCTGCTTCCCAGGCACAGAGAAGGTGCTAGCAAGGAATTCTCTGCCTGCCTTTCCCCAGTGCTCTGCAAGCTCTCCAGGACAACATAGAATCTGGGGCTCTGTGCTTTCTTTCCTTCTGAACAAGTGTTACTGTTTTCTGCACAAAAGCGATTCTTGCGAAGCAATGTGAACAGGCACAGAGAAGGTGCTATCAGGGAATTCTATGCCTGCCTTTCCCCAGTGCTCTGGAAGCTCTCCAGGACAACATAAAATCTGGGGCTCTGTGCTTTCTTTCCTTCTGAACAAGTGTTACTGTTTTCTGCACAAAAGCGATTCTGCGAAGCAATGTGAACACTTCTGCTTCACAGGCACAGAGAAGGTGCTAGCAAGGAATTCTCTGCCTGCCTTTCCCCAGTGCTCTGCAAGCTCTCCAGGACAACAGCAAATCTGGGGCTCTGTGCTTTCTTTCGTTCTGAACAAGTGTTACTGTTTTCTGCACACAAGCGATTCTTGCGAAGCAATGTGTTCACTTCTGCTTCCCAGGCACAGAGAAGGTGCTAGCAGGGAATTCTCTGCCTGCCTTTCCCCAGTGCTCTGCAAGCTCTCCAGGACAACATAGAATCTGGGGCTCTGTGCTTTCTTTTGTTCTGAACAAGTGTTACTGTTTTCTGCACAAAATCGATTCTTGCGAAGCAATGTGAACACTTCTGCTTCCCAGGCACAGAGAAGGTGCTAGTAGGGAATTCTCTGCCTGCCTTTCCCCAGTGCTCTGCAAGCTCTCCAGGACAACATAGAATCTGGGGCTCTGTGCTTTCTTTCCTTCTGAACAAGTGTTACTGTTTTCTGCACAAAAGCGATTCTTGCGAAGCAATGTGAACAGGCACAGAGAAGGTGCTAGCAGGGAATTCTCTGCCTGCCTTTCCCCAGTGCTCTGCAAGCTCTCCGGGACAACATAAAATCTGGGGCTCTGTGCTTTCTTTCGTTCTGAACAAGTGTTACTGTTTTCTGCACAAAAGCGATTCTGCGAAGCAATGTGAACACTTCTGCTTCCCAGGCACAGAGAAGGTGCTAGCAAGGAATTGTCTGCCTGCCTTTCCCCAGTGCTCTGCAAGCTCTCCAGGACAACATAGAATCTGGGGCTCTCTGCTTTCTTTCGTTCTGAACAAGTGTTACTGTTTTCTGCACAAAAGCGATTCTGCGAAGCAATGTGAACAGGCACAGAGAAGGTGCTAGCAGGGAATTCTCTGCCTGCCTTTCCCCAGTGCTCTGCAAGCTCTCCAGGACAACATAAAATCTGGGGCTCTGTGCTTTCTTTCCTTCTGAACAAGTGTTACTGTTTTCTGCACAAAAGCGATTCTGCGAAGCAATGTGAACACTTCTGCTTCCCAGGCACAGAGAAGGTGCTAGCAGGGAATTCTCTTCCTGCCTTTCCCCAGTGCTCTGCAAGCTCTCCAGGACAACATAAAATCTGGGGCTCTGTGCTTTCTTTCCTTCTGAACAAGTGTTACTGTTTTCTGCACAAAAGCGATTCTGCGAAGCAATGTGAACACTTCTGCTTCCCAGGCACAGAGAAGGTGCTAGCAGGGAATTCTCTGCCTGCCTTTCCCCAGTGCTCTGCAAGCTCTCCAGGACAACATAGAATCTGGGGCTCTGTGCTTTCTTTCGTTCTGAACAAGTGTTACTGTTTACTGCACAAAAGCGATTCTGCGAAGCAATGTGAACAGGCACAGAGAAGGTGCTAGCAAGGAATTCTCTGCCTGCCTTTCCCCAGTGCTCTGCAAGCTCTCCAGGACAACATAGAATGTGGGGCTCTGTGCTTTCTTTCCTTCTGAACAAGTGTTACTGTTTTCTGCACAAAAGCGATTCTGCGAAGCAATGTGAACACTTCTGCTTCCCAGGCACAGAGAAGGTGCTAGCAAGGAATTCTCTGCCTGCCTTTCCCCAGTGCTCTGCAAGCTCTCCAGGACAACATAGAATCTGGGGCTCTGTGCTTTCTTTCCTTCTGAACAAGTGTTACTGTTTTCTGCACAAAAGCGATTCTTGCGAAGCAATGTGAACACTTCTGCTTCCCAGGCACAGAGAAGGTGCTAGCAGGGAATTCTCTGCCTGCCTTTCCCCAGTGCTCTGCAAGCTCTCCAGGACAACATAGAATCTGGGGCTCTGTGCTTTCTTTCGTTCTGAACAAGTGTTACTGTTTTCTGCACAAAAGCGATTCTGCGAAGCAATGTGAACAGGCACAGAGAAGGTGCTAGCAGGGAATTCTCTGCCTGCCTTTCCCCAGTGCTCTGCAAGCTCTCCAGGACAACATAGAATCTGGGGCTCTCTGCTTTCTTTCGTTCTGAACAAGTGTTACTGTTTTCTGCACAAAAGCGATTCTTGTGAAGCAATGTGAACACTTCTGCTTCCCAGGCACAGAGAAGGTGCTAGCAGGGAATTCTCTGCCTGCCTTTCCCCAGTGCTCTGCAAGCTCTCCAGGACAACATAGAATCTGGGGCTCTGTGCTTTCTTTCGTTCTGAACAAGTGTTACTGTTTTCTGCACAAAAGCGATTCTGCGAAGCAATGTGAACACTTCTGCTTCCCAGGCACAGAGAAGGTGCTAGCAAGGAATTCTCTGCCTGCCTTTCCCCAGTGCTCTGAAAGCTCTCCAGGACAACATAGAATCTGGGGCTCTGTGCTTTCTTTCCTTCTGAACAAGTGTTACTGTTTTCTGCACAAAAGCGATTCTTGCGAAGCAATGTGAACAGGCACAGAGAAGGTGCTATCAGGGAATTCTATGCCTGCCTTTCCCCAGTGCTCTGCAAGCTCTCCAGGACAACATAAAATCTGGGGCTCTGTGCTTTCTTTCCTTCTGAACAAGTGTTACTGTTTTCTGCACAAAAGCGATTCTGCGAAGCAATGTGAACAGGCACAGAGAAGGTGCTAGCAGGGAATTCTCTGCCTGCCTTTCCCCAGTGCTCTGCAAGCTCTCCAGGACAACATAGAATCTGGGGCTCTGTGCTTTCTTTCGTTCTGAACAAGTGTTACTGTTTTCTGCACACAAGCGATTCTTGCGAAGCAATGTGATCACTTCTGCTTCCCAGGCACAGAGAAGGTGCTAGCAGGGAATTCTCTGCCTGCCTTTCCCCAGTGCTCTGCAAGCTCTCCAGGACAACATAGAATCTGGGGCTCTGTGCTTTCTTTTGTTCTGAACAAGTGTTACTGTTTTCTGCACAAAATCGATTCTTGCGAAGCAATGTGAACACTTCTGCTTCCCAGGCACAGAGAAGGTGCTAGTAGGGAATTCTCTGCCTGCCTTTCCCCAGTGCTCTGCAAGCTCTCCAGGACAACATAGAATCTGGGGCTCTGTGCTTTCTTTCCTTCTGAACAAGTGTTACTGTTTTCTGCACAAAAGCGATTCTTGCGAAGCAATGTGAACAGGCACAGAGAAGGTGCTAGCAGGGAATTCTCTGCCTGCCTTTCCCCAGTGCTCTGCAAGCTCTCCGGGACAACATAAAATCTGGGGCTCTGTGCTTTCTTTCGTTCTGAACAAGTGTTACTGTTTTCTGCACAAAAGCGATTCTGCGAAGCAATGTGAACACTTCTGCTTCCCAGGCACAGAGAAGGTGCTAGCAAGGAATTGTCTGCCTGCCTTTCCCCAGTGCTCTGCAAGCTCTCCAGGACAACATAGAATCTGGGGCTCTCTGCTTTCTTTCGTTCTGAACAAGTGTTACTGTTTTCTGCACAAAAGCGATTCTGCGAAGCAATGTGAACAGGCACAGAGAAGGTGCTAGCAGGGAATTCTCTGCCTGCCTTTCCCCAGTGCTCTGCAAGCTCTCCAGGACAACATAAAATCTGGGGCTCTGTGCTTTCTTTCCTTCTGAACAAGTGTTACTGTTTTCTGCACAAAAGCGATTCTGCGAAGCAATGTGAACACTTCTGCTTCCCAGGCACAGAGAAGGTGCTAGCAGGGAATTCTCTTCCTGCCTTTCCCCAGTGCTCTGCAAGCTCTCCAGGACAACATAAAATCTGGGGCTCTGTGCTTTCTTTCCTTCTGAACAAGTGTTACTGTTTTCTGCACAAAAGCAATTCTGCGAAGCAATGTGAACACTTCTGCTTCCCAGGCACAGAGAAGGTGCTAGCAGGGAATTCTCTGCCTGCCTTTCCCCAGTGCTCTGCAAGCTCTCCAGGACAACATAGAATCTGGGGCTCTGTGCTTTCTTTCGTTCTGAACAAGTGTTACTGTTTACTGCACTAAAGCGATTCTGCGAAGCAATGTGAACAGGCACAGAGAAGGTGCTAGCAAGGAATTCTCTGCCTGCCTTTCCCCAGTGCTCTGCAAGCTCTCCAGGACAACATAAAATCTAGAGCTCTGTGCTTTCTTTCGTTCTGAACAAGTGTTACTGTTTTCTGCACAAAAGCGATTCTGCGAAGCAATGTGAACAGGCACAGAGAAGGTGCTAGCAGGGAATTCTCTGCCTGCCTTTCCCCAGTGCTCTGCAAGCTCTCCAGGACAACATAAAATCTGGGGCTCTGTGCTTTCTTTCGTTCTGAACAAGTGTTACTGTTTTCTGCACAAAAGCGATTCTTGCGAAGCAATGTGATCACTTCTGCTTCCCAGGCACAGAGAAGGTGCTAGCAGGGAATTCTCTGCCTGCCTTTCCCCAGTGCTCTGCAAGCTCTCCAGGACAACATAGAATCTGGGGCTCTGTGCTTTCTTTCGTTCTGAACAAGTGTTACTGTTTTCTGCACAAAAGCGATTCTGCGAAGCAATGTGATCACTTCTGCTTCCCAGGCACAGAGAAGGTGCTAGCAGGGAATTCTCTGCCTGCCTTTCCCCAGTGCTCTGCAAGCTCTCCAGGACAACATAAAATCTGGGACTCTGTGCTTTCTTTCCTTCTGAACAAGTGTTACTGTTTTCTGCACAAAAGCGATTCTGCGAAGCAATGTGAACACTTCTGCTTCCCAGGCACAGAGAAGGTGCTAGCAAGGAATTCTCTGCCTGCCTTTCCCCAGTGCTCTGCAAGCTCTCCAGGACAACATAGAATCTGGGGCTCTGTGCTTTCTTTCGTTCTGAACAAGTGTTACTGTTTTCTGCACAAAAGCGATTCTGCGAAGCAATGTGAACACTTCTGCTTCCCAGGCACAGAGAAGGTGCTAGCAAGGAATTCTCTGCCTGCCTTTCCCCAGTGCTCTGCAAGCTCTCCAGGACAACAGCAAATCTGGGGCTCTGTGCTTTCTTTCGTTCTGAACAAGTGTTACTGTTTTCTGCACAAAAGCGATTCTGCGAAGCAATGTGAACAGGCACAGAGAAGGTGCTAGCAAGGAATTCTCTGCCTGCCTTTCCCCAGTGCTCTGCAAGCTCTCCAGGACAACATAAAATCTGGGGCTCTGTGCTTTCTTTCGTTCTGAACAAGTGTTACTGTTTTCTGCACAAAAGCGATTCTGCGAAGCAATGTGAACACTTCTGCTTCCCAGGCACAGAGAAGGTGCTAGCAAGGAATTCTCTGCCTGCCTTTCCCCAGTGCTCTGCAAGCTCTCCAGGACAACATAAAATCTGGGGCTCTGTGCTTTCTTTCCTTCTGAACAAGTGTTACTGTTTTCTGCACAAAAGCGGTTCTTGCGAAGCAATGTGAACACTTCTGCTTCCCAGGCACAGAGAAGGTGCTAGCAGGGAATTCTCTGCCTGCCTTTCCCCAGTGCTCTGCAAGCTCTCCAGGACAACATAGAATCTGGGGCTCTGTGCTTTCTTTCGTTCTGAACAAGTGTTACTGTTTTCTGCACAAAAGCGATTCTTGTGAAGCAATGTGAACACTTCTGCTTCCCAGGCACAGAGAAGGTGCTAGCAGGGAATTCTCTGCCTGCCTTTCCCCAGTGCTCTGCAAGCTCTCCAGGACAACATAAAATCTGGGGCTCTGTGCTTTCTTTCCTTCTGAAAAAGTGTTAGTGTTTTCTGCACAAAAGCGATTCTTGCGAAGCAATGTGAACACTTCTGCTTCCCAGGCACAGAGAAGGTGCTAGCAGGGAATTCTCTGCCTGCCTTTCCCCAGTGCTCTGCAAGCTCTCCAGGACAACATAGAATCTGGGGCTCTGTGCTTTCTTTCCTTCTGAACAAGTGTTACTGTTTTCTGCACAAAAGCGATTCTGCGAAGCAATGTGAACAGGCACAGAGAAGGTGCTAGCAGGGAATTCTCTGCCTGCCTTTCCCCAGTGCTCTGCAAGCTCTCCAGGACAACATAGAATCTGGGGCTCTGTGCTTTCTTTCGTTCTGAACAAGTGTTACTGTTTTCTGCACAAAAGCGATTCTTGCGAAGCAATGTGAACACTTCTGCTTCCCAGGCACAGAGAAGGTGCTAGCAGGGAATTCTCTGCCTGCCTTTCCCCAGTGCTCTGCAAGCTCTCCAGGACAACATAGAATCTGGGGCTCTGTGCTTTCTTTCGTTCTGAACAAGTGTTACTGTTTTCTGCACAAAAGCGATTCTGCGAAGCAATGTGAACACTTCTGCTTCCCAGGCACAGAGAAGGTGCTAGCAAGGAATTCTCTGCCTGCCTTTCCCCAGTGCTCTGCAAGCTCTCCAGGACAACATAGAATCTGGGGCTCTGTGCTTTCTTTCGTTCTGAACAAGTGTTACTGTTTTCTGCACAAAAGCGATTCTTGCGAAGCAATGTGAACAGGCACAGAGAAGGTGCTATCAGGGAATTCTCTGCCTGCCTTTCCCCAGTGCTCTGCAAGCTCTCCAGGACAACATAAAATCTGGGGCTCTGTGCTTTCTTTCCTTCTGAAAAAGTGTTAGTGTTTTCTGCACAAAAGCGATTCTTGCGAAGCAATGTGAACACTTCTGCTTCCCAGGCACAGAGAAGGTGCTAGCAGGGAATTCTCTGCCTGCCTTTCCCCAGTGCTCTGCAAGCTCTCCAGGACAACATAGAATCTGGGGCTCTGTGCTTTCTTTCGTTCTGAACAAGTGTTACTGTTTTCTGCACAAAAGCGATTCTGCGAAGCAATGTGAACAGGCACAGAGAAGGTGCTAGCAGGGAATTCTCTGCCTGCCTTTCCCCAGTGCTCTGCAAGCTCTCCAGGACAACATAGAATCTGGGGCTCTGTGCTTTCTTTCCTTCTGAACAAGTGTTAGTGTTTTCTGCACAAAAGCGATTCTTGCGAAGCAATGTGAACACTTCTGCTTCCCAGGCACAGAGAAGGTGCTAGCAGGGAATTCTCTGCCTGCCTTTCCCCAGTGCTCTGCAAGCTCTCCAGGACAACATAGAATCTGGGGCTCTGTGCTTTCTTTCGTTCTGAACAAGTGTTACTGTTTTCTGCACAAAAGCGATTCTGCGAAGCAATGTGAACACTTCTGCTTCCCAGGCACAGAGAAGGTGCTAGCAAGGAATTCTCTGCCTGCCTTTCCCCAGTGCTCTGAAAGCTCTCCAGGACAACATAGAATCTGGGGCTCTGTGCTTTCTTTCCTTCTGAACAAGTGTTACTGTTTTCTGCACAAAAGCGATTCTTGCGAAGCAATGTGAACAGGCACAGAGAAGGTGCTATCAGGGAATTCTCTGCCTGCCTTTCCCCAGTGCTCTGCAAGCTCTCCAGGACAACATAAAATCTGGGGCTCTGTGCTTTCTTTCGTTCTGAACAAGTGTTACTGTTTTCTGCACAAAAGCGATTCTGCGAAGCAATGTGAACACTTCTGCTTCGCAGGCACAGAGAAGGTGCTAGCAGGGAATTCTCTGCCTGCCTTTCCCCAGTGCTCTGCAAGCTCTCCAGGACAACATAGAATCTGGGGCTCTGTGCTTTCTTTCGTTCTGAACAAGTGTTAAAGTTTTCTGCACACAAGCGATTCTTGCGAAGCAATGTGAACACTTCTGCTTCCCAGGCACAGAGAAGGTGCTAACAAGGAATTCTCTGCCTGCCTTTCCCCAGTGCTCTGCAAGCTCTCCAGGACAACACAGAATCTGGGGCTCTGTGCTTTCTTTCGTTCTGAACAAGTGTTACTGTTTTCTGCACAAAAGCGATTCTGCGAAGCAATGTGAACACTTCGGCTTCCCAGGCACAGAGAAGGTGCTAGCAGGGAATTCTCTGCCTGCCTTTCCCCAGTGCTCTGCAAGCTCTCCAGGACAACATAGAATCTGGGGCTCTGTGCTTTCTTTCCTTCTGAACAAGTGTTACTGTTTTCTGCACAAAAGCGATTCTGCGAAGGAATGTGAACAGGCACAGAGAAGGTGCTAGCAAGGAATTCTCTGCCTGCCTTTCCCCAGTGCTCTGCAAGCTCTCCAGGACAACATAGAATCTGGGGCTCTGTGCTTTCTTTCCTTCTGAACAAGTGTTACTGTTTTCTGCACAAAAGCGATTCTGCGAAGCAATGTGAACAGGCACAGAGAAGGTGCTAGCAGGGAATTCTCTGCCTGCCTTTCCCCAGTGCTCTGCAAGCTCTCCAGGACAACATAAAATCTGGGGCTCTGTGCTTTCTTTCCTTCTGAACAAGTGTTAGTGTTTTCTGCACAAAAGCGATTCTGCGAAGCAATGTGAACACTTCTGCTTCCCAGGCACAGAGAAGGTGCTAGCAAGGAATTCTCTGCCTGCCTTTCCCCAGTGCTCTGCAAGCTCTCCAGGACAACATAGAATCTGGGGCTCTCTGCTTTCTTTCGTTCTGAACAAGTGTTACTGTTTTCTGCACAAAAGCGATTCTTGCGAAGCAATGTGAACACTTCTGCTTCCCAGGCACAGAGAAGGTGCTAGCAGGGAATTCTCTGCCTGCCTTTCCCCAGTGCTCTGCAAGCTCTCCAGGACAACATAGAATCTGGGGCTTTGTGCTTTCTTTCGTTCTGAACAAGTGTTACTGTTTTCTGCACAAAAGCGTTTCTGCGAAGCAATGTGAACACTTCTGCTTCGCAGGCACAGAGAAGGTGCTAGCAGGGAATTCTCTGCCTGCCTTTCCCCAGTGCTCTGCAAGCTCTCCAGGACAACATAAAATCTGGGGCTCTGTGCTTTCTTTCCTTCTGAACAAGTGTTAATGTTTTCTGCACAAAAGCGATTCTGCGAAGCAATGTGAACACTTCTGCTTCCCAGGCACAGAGAAGGTGCTAGCAGGGAATTCTCTGCCTGCCTTTCCCCAGTGCTCTGCAAGCTCTCCAGGACAACATAGAATCTGGGGCTCTGTGCTTTATTTCGTTCTGAACAAGTGTTACTGTTTTCTGCACAAAAGCGATTCTTGCGAAGCAATGTGAACACTTCTGCTTCCCAGGCACAGAGAAGGTGCTAGCAGGGAATTCTCTGCCTGCCTTTCCCCAGTGCTCTGCAAGCTCTCCAGGACAACATAGAATCTGGGGCTCTGTGCTTTCTTTCCTTCTGAACAAGTGTTACTGTTTTCTGCACAAAAGCGATTCTGCGAAGCAATGTGAACACTTCTGCTTCCCAGGCACAGAGAAGGTGCTAGCAGGGAATTCTCTGCCTGCCTTTCCCCAGTGCTCTGAAAGCTCTCCAGGACAACATAGAATCTGGGGCTCTGTGCTTTCTTTCGTTCTGAACAAGTGTTACTGTTTTCTGCACAAAAGCGATTCTTGCGAAGCAATGTGAACAGGCACAGAGAAGGTGCTAGCAGGGAATTCTCTGCCTGCCTTTCCCCAGTGCTCTGCAAGCTCTCCAGGACAACATAGAATCTGGGGCTCTGTGCTTTCTTTCGTTCTGAACAAGTGTTACTGTTTTCTGCACAAAAGCGATTCTGTGAAGCAATGTGAACACTTCTGCTTCCCAGGCACAGAGAAGGTGCTAGCAAGGAATTCTCTGCCTGCCTTTCCCCAGTGCTCTGCAAGCTCTCCAGGACAACATAGAATCTGGGGCTCTGTGCTTTCTTTCCTTCTGAACAAGTGTTACTGTTTTCTGCACAAAAGCGATTCTTGCGAAGCAATGTGAACACTTCTGCTTCCCAGGCACAGAGAAGGTGCTAGCAGGGAATTCTCTGCCTGCCTTTCCCCAGTGCTCTGCAAGCTCTCCAGGACAACATAGAATCTGGGGCTCTGTGCTTTCTTTCGTTCTGAACAAGTGTTACTGTTTTCTGCACAAAAGCGATTCTGCGAAGCAATGTGAACAGGCACAGAGAAGGTGCTAGCAGGGAATTCTCTGCCTGCCTTTCCCCAGTGCTCTGCAAGCTCTCCAGGACAACATAGAATCTGGGGCTCTCTGCTTTCTTTCGTTCTGAACAAGTGTTACTGTTTTCTGCACAAAAGCGATTCTTGTGAAGCAATGTGAACACTTCTGCTTCCCAGGCACAGAGAAGGTGCTAGCAGGGAATTCTCTGCCTGCCTTTCCCCAGTGCTCTGCAAGCTCTCCAGGACAACATAGAATCTGGGGCTCTGTGCTTTCTTTCGTTCTGAACAAGTGTTACTGTTTTCTGCACAAAAGCGATTCTGCGAAGCAATGTGAACACTTCTGCTTCCCAGGCACAGAGAAGGTGCTAGCAAGGAATTCTCTGCCTGCCTTTCCCCAGTGCTCTGCAAGCTCTCCAGGACAACATAGAATCTGGGGCTCTGTGCTTTCTTTCCTTCTGAACAAGTGTTACTGTTTTCTGCACAAAAGCGATTCTTGCGAAGCAATGTGAACAGGCACAGAGAAGGTGCTATCAGGGAATTCTATGCCTGCCTTTCCCCAGTGCTCTGGAAGCTCTCCAGGACAACATAAAATCTGGGGCTCTGTGCTTTCTTTCCTTCTGAACAAGTGTTACTGTTTTCTGCACAAAAGCGATTCTGCGAAGCAATGTGAACACTTCTGCTTCACAGGCACAGAGAAGGTGCTAGCAAGGAATTCTCTGCCTGCCTTTCCCCAGTGCTCTGCAAGCTCTCCAGGACAACATAGAATCTGGGGCTCTGTGCTTTCTTTCGTTCTGAACAAGTGTTACTGTTTTCTGCACACAAGCGATTCTTGCGAAGCAATGTGAACACTTCTGCTTCCCAGGCACAGAGAAGGTGCTAGCAGGGAATTCTCTGCCTGCCTTTCCCCAGTGCTCTGCAAGCTCTCCAGGACAACATAGAATCTGGGGCTCTGTGCTTTCTTTTGTTCTGAACAAGTGTTACTGTTTTCTGCACAAAATCGATTCTTGCGAAGCAATGTGAACACTTCTGCTTCCCAGGCACAGAGAAGGTGCTAGTAGGGAATTCTCTGCCTGCCTTTCCCCAGTGCTCTGCAAGCTCTCCAGGACAACATAGAATCTGGGGCTCTGTGCTTTCTTTCCTTCTGAACAAGTGTTACTGTTTTCTGCACAAAAGCGATTCTTGCGAAGCAATGTGAACAGGCACAGAGAAGGTGCTAGCAGGGAATTCTCTGCCTGCCTTTCCCCAGTGCTCTGCAAGCTCTCCGGGACAACATAAAATCTGGGGCTCTGTGCTTTCTTTCGTTCTGAACAAGTGTTACTGTTTTCTGCACAAAAGCGATTCTGCGAAGCAATGTGAACACTTCTGCTTCCCAGGCACAGAGAAGGTGCTAGCAAGGAATTGTCTGCCTGCCTTTCCCCAGTGCTCTACAAGCTCTCCAGGACAACATAGAATCTGGGGCTCTCTGCTTTCTTTCGTTCTGAACAAGTGTTACTGTTTTCTGCACAAAAGCGATTCTGCGAAGCAATGTGAACAGGCACAGAGAAGGTGCTAGCAGGGAATTCTCTGCCTGCCTTTCCCCAGTGCTCTGCAAGCTCTCCAGGACAACATAGAATCTGGGGCTCTGTGCTTTCTTTCGTTCTGAACAAGTGTTACTGTTTTCTGCACAAAAGCGATTCTGTGAAGCAATGTGAACACTTCTGCTTCCCAGGCACAGAGAAGGTGCTAGCAAGGAATTCTCTGCCTGCCTTTCCCCAGTGCTCTGCAAGCTCTCCAGGACAACATAGAATCTGGGGCTCTGTGCTTTCTTTCCTTCTGAACAAGTGTTACTGTTTTCTGCACAAAAGCGATTCTTGCGAAGCAATGTGAACACTTCTGCTTCCCAGGCACAGAGAAGGTGCTAGCAGGGAATTCTCTGCCTGCCTTTCCCCAGTGCTCTGCAAGCTCTCCAGGACAACATAGAATCTGGGGCTCTGTGCTTTCTTTCGTTCTGAACAAGTGTTACTGTTTTCTGCACAAAAGCGATTCTGCGAAGCAATGTGAACAGGCACAGAGAAGGTGCTAGCAGGGAATTCTCTGCCTGCCTTTCCCCAGTGCTCTGCAAGCTCTCCAGGACAACATAGAATCTGGGGCTCTCTGCTTTCTTTCGTTCTGAACAAGTGTTACTGTTTTCTGCACAAAAGCGATTCTTGTGAAGCAATGTGAACACTTCTGCTTCCCAGGCACAGAGAAGGTGCTAGCAGGGAATTCTCTGCCTGCCTTTCCCCAGTGCTCTGCAAGCTCTCCAGGACAACATAGAATCTGGGGCTCTGTGCTTTCTTTCGTTCTGAACAAGTGTTACTGTTTTCTGCACAAAAGCGATTCTGCGAAGCAATGTGAACACTTCTGCTTCCCAGGCACAGAGAAGGTGCTAGCAAGGAATTCTCTGCCTGCCTTTCCCCAGTGCTCTGCAAGCTCTCCAGGACAACATAGAATCTGGGGCTCTGTGCTTTCTTTCCTTCTGAACAAGTGTTACTGTTTTCTGCACAAAAGCGATTCTTGCGAAGCAATGTGAACAGGCACAGAGAAGGTGCTATCAGGGAATTCTATGCCTGCCTTTCCCCAGTGCTCTGGAAGCTCTCCAGGACAACATAAAATCTGGGGCTCTGTGCTTTCTTTCCTTCTGAACAAGTGTTACTGTTTTCTGCACAAAAGCGATTCTGCGAAGCAATGTGAACACTTCTGCTTCACAGGCACAGAGAAGGTGCTAGCAAGGAATTCTCTGCCTGCCTTTCCCCAGTGCTCTGCAAGCTCTCCAGGACAACATAGAATCTGGGGCTCTGTGCTTTCTTTCGTTCTGAACAAGTGTTACTGTTTTCTGCACACAAGCGATTCTTGCGAAGCAATGTGAACACTTCTGCTTCCCAGGCACAGAGAAGGTGCTAGCAGGGAATTCTCTGCCTGCCTTTCCCCAGTGCTCTGCAAGCTCTCCAGGACAACATAGAATCTGGGGCTCTGTGCTTTCTTTTGTTCTGAACAAGTGTTACTGTTTTCTGCACAAAATCGATTCTTGCGAAGCAATGTGAACACTTCTGCTTCCCAGGCACAGAGAAGGTGCTAGTAGGGAATTCTCTGCCTGCCTTTCCCCAGTGCTCTGCAAGCTCTCCAGGACAACATAGAATCTGGGGCTCTGTGCTTTCTTTCCTTCTGAACAAGTGTTACTGTTTTCTGCACAAAAGCGATTCTTGCGAAGCAATGTGAACAGGCACAGAGAAGGTGCTAGCAGGGAATTCTCTGCCTGCCTTTCCCCAGTGCTCTGCAAGCTCTCCGGGACAACATAAAATCTGGGGCTCTGTGCTTTCTTTCGTTCTGAACAAGTGTTACTGTTTTCTGCACAAAAGCGATTCTGCGAAGCAATGTGAACACTTCTGCTTCCCAGGCACAGAGAAGGTGCTAGCAAGGAATTGTCTGCCTGCCTTTCCCCAGTGCTCTACAAGCTCTCCAGGACAACATAGAATCTGGGGCTCTCTGCTTTCTTTCGTTCTGAACAAGTGTTACTGTTTTCTGCACAAAAGCGATTCTGCGAAGCAATGTGAACAGGCACAGAGAAGGTGCTAGCAGGGAATTCTCTGCCTGCCTTTCCCCAGTGCTCTGCAAGCTCTCCAGGACAACATAAAATCTGGGGCTCTGTGCTTTCTTTCCTTCTGAACAAGTGTTACTGTTTTCTGCACAAAAGCGATTCTGCGAAGCAATGTGAACACTTCTGCTTCCCAGGCACAGAGAAGGTGCTAGCAGGGAATTCTCTTCCTGCCTTTCCCCAGTGCTCTGCAAGCTCTCCAGGACAACATAAAATCTGGGGCTCTGTGCTTTCTTTCCTTCTGAACAAGTGTTACTGTTTTCTGCACAAAAGCAATTCTGCGAAGCAATGTGAACACTTCTGCTTCCCAGGCACAGAGAAGGTGCTAGCAGGGAATTCTCTGCCTGCCTTTCCCCAGTGCTCTGCAAGCTCTCCAGGACAACATAGAATCTGGGGCTCTGTGCTTTCTTTCGTTCTGAACAAGTGTTACTGTTTTCTGCACAAAAGCGATTCTGCGAAGCAATGTGAACAGGCACAGAGAAGGTGCTAGCAAGGAATTCTCTGCCTGCCTTTCCCCAGTGCTCTGCAAGCTCTCCAGGACAACATAAAATCTAGAGCTCTGTGCTTTCTTTCGTTCTGAACAAGTGTTACTGTTTTCTGCACAAAAGCGATTCTGCGAAGCAATGTGAACAGGCACAGAGAAGGTGCTAGCAGGGAATTCTCTGCCTGCCTTTCCCCAGTGCTCTGCAAGCTCTCCAGGACAACATAAAATCTGGGGCTCTGTGCTTTCTTTCGTTCTGAACAAGTGTTACTGTTTTCTGCACAAAAGCGATTCTTGCGAAGCAATGTGATCACTTCTGCTTCCCAGGCACAGAGAAGGTGCTAGCAGGGAATTCTCTGCCTGCCTTTCCCCAGTGCTCTGCAAGCTCTCCAGGACAACATAAAATCTGGGACTCTGTGCTTTCTTTCCTTCTGAACAAGTGTTACTGTTTTCTGCACAAAAGCGATTCTGCGAAGCAATGTGAACACTTCTGCTTCCCAGGCACAGAGAAGGTGCTAGCAAGGAATTCTCTGCCTGCCTTTCCCCAGTGCTCTGCAAGCTCTCCAGGACAACATAGAATCTGGGGCTCTGTGCTTTCTTTCGTTCTGAACAAGTGTTACTGTTTTCTGCACAAAAGCGATTCTGCGAAGCAATGTGAACACTTCTGCTTCCCAGGCACAGAGAAGGTGCTAGCAAGGAATTCTCTGCCTGCCTTTCCCCAGTGCTCTGCAAGCTCTCCAGGACAACATAGAATCTGGGGCTCTGTGCTTTCTTTCCTTCTGAACAAGTGTTACTGTTTTCTGCACAAAAGCGATTCTTGCGAAGCAATGTGAACAGGCACAGAGAAGGTGCTATCAGGGAATTCTATGCCTGCCTTTCCCCAGTGCTCTGGAAGCTCTCCAGGACAACATAAAATCTGGGGCTCTGTGCTTTCTTTCCTTCTGAACAAGTGTTACTGTTTTCTGCACAAAAGCGATTCTGCGAAGCAATGTGAACACTTCTGCTTCACAGGCACAGAGAAGGTGCTAGCAAGGAATTCTCTGCCTGCCTTTCCCCAGTGCTCTGCAAGCTCTCCAGGACAACATAGAATCTGGGGCTCTGTGCTTTCTTTCGTTCTGAACAAGTGTTACTGTTTTCTGCACAAAATCGATTCTTGCGAAGCAATGTGAACACTTCTGCTTCCCAGGCACAGAGAAGGTGCTAGTAGGGAATTCTCTGCCTGCCTTTCCCCAGTGCTCTGCAAGCTCTCCAGGACAACATAGAATCTGGGGCTCTGTGCTTTCTTTCCTTCTGAACAAGTGTTACTGTTTTCTGCACAAAAGCGATTCTTGCGAAGCAATGTGAACAGGCACAGAGAAGGTGCTAGCAGGGAATTCTCTGCCTGCCTTTCCCCAGTGCTCTGCAAGCTCTCCGGGACAACATAAAATCTGGGGCTCTGTGCTTTCTTTTGTTCTGAACAAGTGTTACTGTTTTCTGCACAAAATCGATTCTTGCGAAGCAATGTGAACACTTCTGCTTCCCAGGCACAGAGAAGGTGCTAGTAGGGAATTCTCTGCCTGCCTTTCCCCAGTGCTCTGCAAGCTCTCCAGGACAACATAGAATCTGGGGCTCTGTGCTTTCTTTCCTTCTGAACAAGTGTTACTGTTTTCTGCACAAAAGCGATTCTTGCGAAGCAATGTGAACAGGCACAGAGAAGGTGCTAGCAGGGAATTCTCTGCCTGCCTTTCCCCAGTGCTCTGCAAGCTCTCCGGGACAACATAAAATCTGGGGCTCTGTGCTTTCTTTCGTTCTGAACAAGTGTTACTGTTTTCTGCACAAAAGCGATTCTGCGAAGCAATGTGAACACTTCTGCTTCCCAGGCACAGAGAAGGTGCTAGCAAGGAATTGTCTGCCTGCCTTTCCCCAGTGCTCTACAAGCTCTCCAGGACAACATAGAATCTGGGGCTCTCTGCTTTCTTTCGTTCTGAACAAGTGTTACTGTTTTCTGCACAAAAGCGATTCTGCGAAGCAATGTGAACAGGCACAGAGAAGGTGCTAGCAGGGAATTCTCTGCCTGCCTTTCCCCAGTGCTCTGCAAGCTCTCCAGGACAACATAAAATCTGGGGCTCTGTGCTTTCTTTCCTTCTGAACAAGTGTTACTGTTTTCTGCACAAAAGCGATTCTGCGAAGCAATGTGAACACTTCTGCTTCCCAGGCACAGAGAAGGTGCTAGCAGGGAATTCTCTTCCTGCCTTTCCCCAGTGCTCTGCAAGCTCTCCAGGACAACATAAAATCTGGGGCTCTGTGCTTTCTTTCCTTCTGAACAAGTGTTACTGTTTTCTGCACAAAAGCAATTCTGCGAAGCAATGTGAACACTTCTGCTTCCCAGGCACAGAGAAGGTGCTAGCAGGGAATTCTCTGCCTGCCTTTCCCCAGTGCTCTGCAAGCTCTCCAGGACAACATAGAATCTGGGGCTCTGTGCTTTCTTTCGTTCTGAACAAGTGTTACTGTTTTCTGCACAAAAGCGATTCTGCGAAGCAATGTGAACAGGCACAGAGAAGGTGCTAGCAAGGAATTCTCTGCCTGCCTTTCCCCAGTGCTCTGCAAGCTCTCCAGGACAACATAAAATCTAGAGCTCTGTGCTTTCTTTCGTTCTGAACAAGTGTTACTGTTTTCTGCACAAAAGCGATTCTGCGAAGCAATGTGAACAGGCACAGAGAAGGTGCTAGCAGGGAATTCTCTGCCTGCCTTTCCCCAGTGCTCTGCAAGCTCTCCAGGACAACATAAAATCTGGGGCTCTGTGCTTTCTTTCCTTCTGAACAAGTGTTACTGTTTTCTGCACAAAAGCGATTCTTGCGAAGCAATGTGATCACTTCTGCTTCCCAGGCACAGAGAAGGTGCTAGCAGGGAATTCTCTGCCTGCCTTTCCCCAGTGCTCTGCAAGCTCTCCAGGACAACATAAAATCTGGGACTCTGTGCTTTCTTTCCTTCTGAACAAGTGTTACTGTTTTCTGCACAAAAGCGATTCTGCGAAGCAATGTGAACACTTCTGCTTCCCAGGCACAGAGAAGGTGCTAGCAAGGAATTCTCTGCCTGCCTTTCCCCAGTGCTCTGCAAGCTCTCCAGGACAACATAGAATCTGGGGCTCTGTGCTTTCTTTCGTTCTGAACAAGTGTTACTGTTTTCTGCACAAAAGCGATTCTGCGAAGCAATGTGAACACTTCTGCTTCCCAGGCACAGAGAAGGTGCTAGCAAGGAATTCTCTGCCTGCCTTTCCCCAGTGCTCTGCAAGCTCTCCAGGACAACATAGAATCTGGGGCTCTGTGCTTTCTTTCCTTCTGAACAAGTGTTACTGTTTTCTGCACAAAAGCGATTCTTGCGAAGCAATGTGAACAGGCACAGAGAAGGTGCTATCAGGGAATTCTATGCCTGCCTTTCCCCAGTGCTCTGGAAGCTCTCCAGGACAACATAAAATCTGGGGCTCTGTGCTTTCTTTCCTTCTGAACAAGTGTTACTGTTTTCTGCACAAAAGCGATTCTGCGAAGCAATGTGAACACTTCTGCTTCACAGGCACAGAGAAGGTGCTAGCAAGGAATTCTCTGCCTGCCTTTCCCCAGTGCTCTGCAAGCTCTCCAGGACAACATAGAATCTGGGGCTCTGTGCTTTCTTTCGTTCTGAACAAGTGTTACTGTTTTCTGCACAAAAGCGATTCTTGCGAAGCAATGTGAACACTTCTGCTTCCCAGGCACAGAGAAGGTGCTAGTAGGGAATTCTCTGCCTGCCTTTCCCCAGTGCTCTGCAAGCTCTCCAGGACAACATAGAATCTGGGGCTCTGTGCTTTCTTTCCTTCTGAACAAGTGTTACTGTTTTCTGCACAAAAGCGATTCTTGCGAAGCAATGTGAACAGGCACAGAGAAGGTGCTAGCAGGGAATTCTCTGCCTGCCTTTCCCCAGTGCTCTGCAAGCTCTCCGGGACAACATAAAATCTGGGGCTCTGTGCTTTCTTTCGTTCTGAACAAGTGTTACTGTTTTCTGCACAAAAGCGATTCTGCGAAGCAATGTGAACACTTCTGCTTCCCAGGCACAGAGAAGGTGCTAGCAAGGAATTGTCTGCCTGCCTTTCCCCAGTGCTCTGCAAGCTCTCCAGGACAACATAGAATCTGGGGCTCTCTGCTTTCTTTCGTTCTGAACAAGTGTTACTGTTTTCTGCACAAAAGCGATTCTGCGAAGCAATGTGAACAGGCACAGAGAAGGTGCTAGCAGGGAATTCTCTGCCTGCCTTTCCCCAGTGCTCTGCAAGCTCTCCAGGACAACATAAAATCTGGGGCTCTGTGCTTTCTTTCCTTCTGAACAAGTGTTACTGTTTTCTGCACAAAAGCGATTCTGCGAAGCAATGTGAACACTTCTGCTTCCCAGGCACAGAGAAGGTGCTAGCAGGGAATTCTCTTCCTGCCTTTCCCCAGTGCTCTGCAAGCTCTCCAGGACAACATAAAATCTGGGACTCTGTGCTTTCTTTCCTTCTGAACAAGTGTTACTGTTTTCTGCACAAAAGCGATTCTGCGAAGCAATGTGAACACTTCTGCTTCCCAGGCACAGAGAAGGTGCTAGCAAGGAATTCTCTGCCTGCCTTTCCCCAGTGCTCTGCAAGCTCTCCAGGACAACATAGAATCTGGGGCTCTGTGCTTTCTTTCGTTCTGAACAAGTGTTACTGTTTTCTGCACAAAAGCGATTCTGCGAAGCAATGTGAACACTTCTGCTTCCCAGGCACAGAGAAGGTGCTAGCAAGGAATTCTCTGCCTGCCTTTCCCCAGTGCTCTGCAAGCTCTCCAGGACAACATAGAATCTGGGGCTCTGTGCTTTCTTTCCTTCTGAACAAGTGTTACTGTTTTCTGCACAAAAGCGATTCTTGCGAAGCAATGTGAACAGGCACAGAGAAGGTGCTATCAGGGAATTCTATGCCTGCCTTTCCCCAGTGCTCTGGAAGCTCTCCAGGACAACATAAAATCTGGGGCTCTGTGCTTTCTTTCCTTCTGAACA
Organism: Strix aluco; assembly: GCF_031877795.1. Classification (NCBI taxonomy): domain Eukaryota; kingdom Metazoa; phylum Chordata; class Aves; order Strigiformes; family Strigidae; genus Strix; species Strix aluco. The sequence goes on along the minus strand of NW_027436609.1, from coordinate 903,853 downwards.
AGTGTTACTGTTTTCTGCACAAAAGCGATTCTGCGAAGCAATGTGAACACTTCTGCTTCACAGGCACAGAGAAGGTGCTAGCAAGGAATTCTCTGCCTGCCTTTCCCCAGTGCTCTGCAAGCTCTCCAGGACAACAGCAAATCTGGGGCTCTGTGCTTTCTTTCGTTCTGAACAAGTGTTACTGTTTTCTGCACACAAGCGATTCTTGCGAAGCAATGTGATCACTTCTGCTTCCCAGGCACAGAGAAGGTGCTAGCAGGGAATTCTCTGCCTGCCTTTCCCCAGTGCTCTGCAAGCTCTCCAGGACAACATAGAATCTGGGGCTCTGTGCTTTCTTTTGTTCTGAACAAGTGTTACTGTTTTCTGCACAAAATCGATTCTTGCGAAGCAATGTGAACACTTCTGCTTCCCAGGCACAGAGAAGGTGCTAGTAGGGAATTCTCTGCCTGCCTTTCCCCAGTGCTCTGCAAGCTCTCCAGGACAACATAGAATCTGGGGCTCTGTGCTTTCTTTCCTTCTGAACAAGTGTTACTGTTTTCTGCACAAAAGCGATTCTTGCGAAGCAATGTGAACAGGCACAGAGAAGGTGCTAGCAGGGAATTCTCTGCCTGCCTTTCCCCAGTGCTCTGCAAGCTCTCCGGGACAACATAAAATCTGGGGCTCTGTGCTTTCTTTCGTTCTGAACAAGTGTTACTGTTTTCTGCACAAAAGCGATTCTGCGAAGCAATGTGAACACTTCTGCTTCCCAGGCACAGAGAAGGTGCTAGCAAGGAATTGTCTGCCTGCCTTTCCCCAGTGCTCTGCAAGCTCTCCAGGACAACATAGAATCTGGGGCTCTCTGCTTTCTTTCGTTCTGAACAAGTGTTACTGTTTTCTGCACAAAAGCGATTCTGCGAAGCAATGTGAACAGGCACAGAGAAGGTGCTAGCAGGGAATTCTCTGCCTGCCTTTCCCCAGTGCTCTGCAAGCTCTCCAGGACAACATAAAATCTGGGGCTCTGTGCTTTCTTTCCTTCTGAACAAGTGTTACTGTTTTCTGCACAAAAGCAATTCTGCGAAGCAATGTGAACACTTCTGCTTCCCAGGCACAGAGAAGGTGCTAGCAGGGAATTCTCTGCCTGCCTTTCCCCAGTGCTCTGCAAGCTCTCCAGGACAACATAGAATCTGGGGCTCTGTGCTTTCTTTCGTTCTGAACAAGTGTTACTGTTTTCTGCACAAAAGCGATTCTGCGAAGCAATGTGAACAGGCACAGAGAAGGTGCTAGCAAGGAATTCTCTGCCTGCCTTTCCCCAGTGCTCTGCAAGCTCTCCAGGACAACATAAAATCTAGAGCTCTGTGCTTTCTTTCGTTCTGAACAAGTGTTACTGTTTTCTGCACAAAAGCGATTCTGCGAAGCAATGTGAACAGGCACAGAGAAGGTGCTAGCAGGGAATTCTCTGCCTGCCTTTCCCCAGTGCTCTGCAAGCTCTCCAGGACAACATAAAATCTGGGGCTCTGTGCTTTCTTTCGTTCTGAACAAGTGTTACTGTTTTCTGCACAAAAGCGATTCTTGCGAAGCAATGTGATCACTTCTGCTTCCCAGGCACAGAGAAGGTGCTAGCAGGGAATTCTCTGCCTGCCTTTCCCCAGTGCTCTGCAAGCTCTCCAGGACAACATAAAATCTGGGGCTCTGTGCTTTCTTTCCTTCTGAACAAGTGTTACTGTTTTCTGCACAAAAGCGATTCTGCGAAGCAATGTGATCACTTCTGCTTCCCAGGCACAGAGAAGGTGCTAGCAAGGAATTCTCTGCCTGCCTTTCCCCAGTGCTCTGCAAGCTCTCCAGGACAACATAGAATCTGGGGCTCTGTGCTTTCTTTCGTTCTGAACAAGTGTTACTGTTTTCTGCACAAAAGCGATTCTGCGAAGCAATGTGAACAGGCACAGAGAAGGTGCTAGCAGGGAATTCTCTGCCTGCCTTTCCCCAGTGCTCTGCAAGCTCTCCAGGACAACATAAAATCTGGGGCTCTGTGCTTTCTTTCGTTCTGAACAAGTGTTAGTGTTTTCTGCACAAAAGCGATTCTTGCGAAGCAATGTGATCACTTCTGCTTCCCAGGCACAGAGAAGGTGCTAGCAGGGAATTCTCTGCCTGCCTTTCCCCAGTGCTCTGCAAGCTCTCCAGGACAACATAAAATCTGGGACTCTGTGCTTTCTTTCCTTCTGAACAAGTGTTACTGTTTTCTGCACAAAAGCGATTCTGCGAAGCAATGTGAACACTTCTGCTTCCCAGGCACAGAGAAGGTGCTAGCAAGGAATTCTCTGCCTGCCTTTCCCCAGTGCTCTGCAAGCTCTCCAGGACAACATAGAATCTGGGGCTCTGTGCTTTCTTTCGTTCTGAACAAGTGTTACTGTTTTCTGCACAAAAGCGATTCTGCGAAGCAATGTGAACAGGCACAGAGAAGGTGCTAGCAGGGAATTCTCTGCCTGCCTTTCCCCAGTGCTCTGCAAGCTCTCCAGGACAACATAGAATGTGGGGCTCTGTGCTTTCTTTCCTTCTGAACAAGTGTTAGTGTTTTCTGCACAAAAGCGATTCTTGCGAAGCAATGTGAACAGGCACAGAGAAGGTGCTAGCAGGGAATTCTCTGCCTGCCTTTCCCCAGTGCTCTGCAAGCTCTCCAGGACAACATAGAATCTGGGGCTCTGTGCTTTCTTTCGTTCTGAACAAGTGTTACTGTTTTCTGCACAAAAGCGATTCTGTGAAGCAATGTGAACACTTCTGCTTCCCAGGCACAGAGAAGGTGCTAGCAAGGAATTCTCTGCCTGCCTTTCCCCAGTGCTCTGCAAGCTCTCCAGGACAACATAGAATCTGGGGCTCTGTGCTTTCTTTCCTTCTGAACAAGTGTTACTGTTTTCTGCACAAAAGCGATTCTTGCGAAGCAATGTGAACACTTCTGCTTCCCAGGCACAGAGAAGGTGCTAGCAGGGAATTCTCTGCCTGCCTTTCCCCAGTGCTCTGCAAGCTCTCCAGGACAACATAGAATCTGGGGCTCTGTGCTTTCTTTCGTTCTGAACAAGTGTTACTGTTTTCTGCACAAAAGCGATTCTGCGAAGCAATGTGAACAGGCACAGAGAAGGTGCTAGCAGGGAATTCTCTGCCTGCCTTTCCCCAGTGCTCTGCAAGCTCTCCAGGACAACATAGAATCTGGGGCTCTCTGCTTTCTTTCGTTCTGAACAAGTGTTACTGTTTTCTGCACAAAAGCGATTCTTGTGAAGCAATGTGAACACTTCTGCTTCCCAGGCACAGAGAAGGTGCTAGCAGGGAATTCTCTGCCTGCCTTTCCCCAGTGCTCTGCAAGCTCTCCAGGACAACATAGAATCTGGGGCTCTGTGCTTTCTTTCGTTCTGAACAAGTGTTACTGTTTTCTGCACAAAAGCGATTCTGCGAAGCAATGTGAACACTTCTGCTTCCCAGGCACAGAGAAGGTGCTAGCAAGGAATTCTCTGCCTGCCTTTCCCCAGTGCTCTGCAAGCTCTCCAGGACAACATAGAATCTGGGGCTCTGTGCTTTCTTTCCTTCTGAACAAGTGTTACTGTTTTCTGCACAAAAGCGATTCTTGCGAAGCAATGTGAACAGGCACAGAGAAGGTGCTATCAGGGAATTCTATGCCTGCCTTTCCCCAGTGCTCTGGAAGCTCTCCAGGACAACATAAAATCTGGGGCTCTGTGCTTTCTTTCCTTCTGAACAAGTGTTACTGTTTTCTGCACAAAAGCGATTCTGCGAAGCAATGTGAACACTTCTGCTTCACAGGCACAGAGAAGGTGCTAGCAAGGAATTCTCTGCCTGCCTTTCCCCAGTGCTCTGCAAGCTCTCCAGGACA